>NC_086318.1:40581459-40881459 GCF_036172605.1 Pelobates fuscus | reverse complement strand
GTTTTGTCCATGGGCTTTCGTAGCCAGAGGTGCATAAACCTCGCTAGGTGGTCAGGAGGTGTCCAATCGCTTGAGCGAGGGTGTCTAATTTTTCTTGGGTCAAAAAGTTTTTGTCCCAGTGGGTCAAGGATGGTGTCTTCATCCTCTTGCGGGTTATCCGCATTATCTTGGTCTTGGGGTTCTCCCATGAATGTGTGTTGCGGAAAAAATGATTGAGATCCGGAGTCTGAACCCCAACCACCTTCATTAGAGTCTGAGTCGTCCGCTTGCCATTCATCTAAAATGGCCATGGGTTTAGTTTGGGACTGTTCTTCATCCGAAGAGTAGTCGTGTTGGGGATTCGTGATGGTGGCAGAAATGGGTTTAGCGCGTTTAGCGGGGTTTTTACTTTTATGTGAGTGGTCTTTTTCGCCTTTCCACTGGCGTTTGCCCGTGAGAGTTTCAGGGCTTTTGTGAGATTCTTGTGCATCAGAATCGGAGTCATGGCGGGATGGGTGGGCTTTAGATGGTTTCCTCTTGTCGGAGCCAGAGGCCATCATCTTGGAGAGGACTTTCTCCATTGAGGCAGAAGCGGCCTCGTTCACCATATTTTGGAGATCTGTGGTTTGAGAGGTCTCCATGGTGTCTGGGTATATGATTGGCACAGGGCGTGGTAGAGGTCAGTCTGCTGTATTTTAGTCGATATAGACTGTAGTAATATCGCTATGCAATACCCCAGCAGGGTGCAATAACGTAAATTTTGTATAGTAGTACAATCGGGACCCCAGCAGGGTTATTGGAATAAATAATAATAATAATAATAAAACCGAGTACCCCAGCAGGGTCTAGACGGTATAGTAACTGGTCAAATGTAAGCCAGATAACCCCAGCAGGGTTGTAATAAAATGATACCCCAGCAGGGTATGAGTAGTGGTATGTTGGAGATTAAGCTCCAGCAGGATAGTAATCCGATTTATATAATCACCCCAGCAGGGTGTATAATGTCCAATGTAACCACTAGGCCCCAGCAGGGCAAATAGACCACTTGTTGGGATTTTAAATGTATTCTGGGCCTCACCCAGTATGACAGAGGTGGCCACAAAGCGACCTCCTTAGCAGCACAATATATAGGGCAGCACCCCAGTCAGGCACAGGTTAATACCTGATGTGCCTTTAAACAGCTTGAGTGACTGACCTCTTGTAGCAGACTGTAGAAAGGCTTGCAGTGTCCGTTGAACTTGCCGTTCTGAGGTTTCGCGACAATTTGCTGCGGTCCTAAAATGGCGGCCGTAATCTCGCGAGACGCGGGATTAAAAATGGCCGCCGCGAGAAGGAAGCCGCGGCTGAAATAGGGCCGCGGAAAACGCGGCGGAAAATAGCCTCCGAGCTGCGGCAAGGTGGGGAAAAAAGAAGGATGCAGGGAAAAACCCGAGCAGAAAGGAGAGAGGTAAACTACCACTAGGGTGAAGTAACCCCGGTGGTACTAAACATTAGGATAGATAGTAGGATAAAAACGGTTTAGAGACTACAGAAAATAGCAGAACTATATAGATAATGAAAAAGTTAGATAATAAAATAGTATATATGAGGAAAAAAGGTAAATAAAACATTCACATGAGGTAAAATAGGGAAGAGCCAAAAACTCTGACCTGTCTGCGATGGAGCAGTAAAGAAAGAGGGGGAGGAGCCTGTTGACTGAAATAATATACTCCCTATTTGCATTTTGATTGGTTAAAACGTTTATTCACTTTCTTTACTGCTATGGAGTTTTAGTAAAGAGAGTAAAGCAAAATATGAAGCCTCCTGTCATGTGATAAAATTAGGGATAACAACACACGAAAAGGACTTGGGAATTGTTATAGACAACAAACTATGCAACAATGTGCAATGTCAATCAGCAGTGGCCAAGGCCAGTAAGGTATTGTCATGCATGAAAAAGGGCATTCATTCTCGGGACGAGAATATAATTTTGCCTCTCTATAAATCACTGGTAAGACCACATATTGAATATGCTGTGCAATTTTGGGCACCTGTTCTAAAGAAGGATATCATGGCACTAGAAAAAGTGCAGAGGCGGGCTACAAAATTAATAAAAGGAATGGAACATATCAGCTATGAAGAAAGGTTAACAAATTTAAACCTATTTAGTTTAGAAAAACGTCGCCTGAGAGGGGATATGATAACATTATACAAATATATTCAGGGCCAATACAAACCATTGTGTGGAAATCTATTCACAAACCGGACTTTACATAGGACACGAGGCCATGCGTTTAGACTGGAAGAAAGAAGATTTCGTCTAAGGCAAAGGAAAGGTTTTTTTACTGTAAGAACAATCAGGATGTGGAATTCTCTGCCTGAAGAAGTGGTTTTATCAGAGTCCATACAGATGTTCAAACAGCTACTAGATGCATACTTGCAAAGACAGAATATTCAAGGATATAATCTTTCAATGTAGGGTAATAACAGCTTGATTCAAGGATAAATCTGACTGCCATTCTGGGGTCAAGAAGGAATTTTTTGTCCTAGCTTGTTGCAAAATTGTGCTTCAAACTGGGGTTGTTTTTTTTTTTTTTTTGCCTTTTGGATCAACAGCAAAAAACAGGTGTGAGGAAGGCTGAACTTGATGGACGCAAGTCTCTTTTCAGCTATCTAACTATGTAACTATGTAACTATGTAACATACAGACAAACTGCTCTAAGGTGGTGTATTGGTTTTATTTTCACAATTTATATTCAATTTAAGACTTTGTTGATCTCAAATTTTTACTAGTTTTGGGGTTTTGCAAGTTTTGGTTTGACATGTCTAGAGCACATTTTAGAAACATATTCAAGTTCACCTCACTGAATAACTACCAAGGACTGGGACATGGTGGGGACTGAAGACGTATGGCTCTGACAAAGTATATGGGACACCGATAACTGACATACCTGAAATGTTCTTCGCCCCACACATTCATGTAAATCAAAACTGTAGGCAATTATAGATGACATAGTTACATAGCTGAAAAGAGACTTGCGTCCATCAAGTTCAGCCTTCCTCACATATGCTTTTGCTGTTGATCCAAAAGAAGGCAAACAACCCAGTCTGAAGCGCTTCCAATTTTGCAACAAACTAGGAAAAAATTCCTTCTTGACCCCAAAATAGCAGTCAGATGTCTCCTTGGATCAAGCAGCTATTACCCCACTAATTAGAAATTATGTCCCTGTATGTTATCCAATTGCAGTTTAACCCCTTAAGGACACATGCAAGTATTTATCCAATTGCAGTTTAACCCCTTAAGGACACATGACTTGTGTGACATGTCATGATTCCCTTTTATTCCAGAAGTTTGGTCCTTAAGGGGTTAAACATCTGTATAGACTCTGACAAAACCACCTCTTCAGGCAAAAAATTCCATACCCTTATTGCTCTTACTGTAAAAAAACTTTTCTTTGCCTTAGATGAAATCTCCTTTCTTCAAGCCTAAATGTGTGACCTCGTGTCCTATGTATAGCCCTGTTTATGAATAGATTTCCAGATAATGGTTTGTACTGGCCCCGAATATATTTGTATAATGTTATCATATCCCCTCTCAGGCGCCGTTTTTCCAAACTAAAGAGATTTAAATTTTTTGTAATTTTTTTTTTTAATTCTTTATTTTTATTGTGCATCGATTAACATACATGCGTGTGGTGCCATGATGGCAGCGGTAGTCATAATAGGAAAATACAACAGATATCGTGTCATGACATATGGGTATGCTGCACTTTTTTAGTATAGTAAAACAAGCTTAACTTTGGATCTAAGCGTAAGATCTGAGTAATTAAAAATTTAAGAGTAATTGTAGATAAGACATAACAGGCTATAATGTGGGGCCCAGGCCCTGGTTTGCATAGACTGAGATAGTATAAGGGTACTATGCTCTTGAGTACTGGCATGGCATTACATTAAAATAACAGCACAATTGCATTAACCTGCTCTAAACTGAAGAACTAATATTTTCAGCTATTATATATATAGCAGAGTAGAAAGGCGTGTGGCTAACTGGGTGTGCTGGTTATAGCACCTAGTCGAGTGTGTGGAACACGCTTAATTTTAGTATAACTGGAAAGCAGCGATATAGCACGTTGGTGAGCTTGGAACTGGGAAAAAGCTTGCTGTATATCCACTCAACTCGAGACATGCATGGCAAGGTAAATAAAAGAAATTGAGCATGGAAGACAGGCATCAATATAACATCTAGAGTCAATGGTTGATGGGCGCCAGGGTGACACTGTGCCGTAGAGACGGGAAGCCGAAAGCCTCATAGTGCCCAGTCTGTAGCTTGTGCCAGACACCCCTCTGGCCGGCTGTCACCCGATACCTTTGCTGTCTGTCCGAGTTGGGTATGGAGACAGGTCTGGGACAGTCCTCACTTGGTCGCTCCGCCAGTCCCGGGGGATCTCAGAAGCCTCTGTGCGATCTCCACAGCTCCGGTCTCCTACACCACTGCCAGCTTGGCCTCGGTAAGACGCTGTCGCCGCTTGAGCTCGTGGTTGCCCCCGCTGAGGGTAAGGGTTGCGTATCCGGGTTGTCCCTTTTTGGGTTCTCGGTCTTGGAAGGCAGTGGTGAGCATTGGGCAATACCCGGCAGGAGGTGGCTTTCGGGCGTACCCTCTGCTTTTTCCCCGGCCTCTTTGGTCTGGGGGCTGATCCGGGTCTCCGAGTCCTGCCAGCCTCGCAGTGTGGGTGGATGGGAGGCGAGGGTCGGCACCTGACGGTCTGCTGCCGCTTCCTCCCGTCCTGTGTTCCTCTTTGCCACAGCTTCCTCCAAAAGTCGTTTAAGATTGCTTCAAGCCGCTGGTCGAAGCTTTCCAGCAGGCCTTGATTTGTCGTAGTCTGCGATACTGTCGCCATTTTAGCTCAGGCCGTGGTATCGTGCGATGCTCAGGATCAGGTGAATTTCTTGGTGCTTGGTTCCACTAGTCGTCTCACAGTAGGGCTTGTATGTCACAATTCCCAAATCCTTCTCGTGTGTGGTTATCCCTAGTTCACTACCATTTAGGGTGTAAAATGCTTGTGCATTCTTAACCCCAAAGTGCATAACTTTGCATTTTCTACGTTAAATTTCATCTGCCATTTTAGTGCCCAGTCCTCCAATCTATCCAAATCCTTCTGCAGCAAGGCAATATCCTGCTCACATTTTATTATTTTACAAAGTTTTGTGTCATCTGCAAACACTGATACATGGCTTTCAATGCCCATTTCTACATTTAACTAGTATGTTATCTTAATTAGGGGGGAAAACGCATACATAACATGTATCAGATCCACTTAATTTCCCTGCCACACATAATTTATTTATGTTGATGGCCAGTATGGAGAATTTAGAATCTGCAGGACATAATGAATTAATCAAAATTGTTAAGATCACTTTTGATTGAGTACATTATTGTCTGACAACACAAAATGTGATATTGGTCCACCATACTTCCTGCACTTATATTGTTTAACACTCTTTCTTGTCCGATGGGTGATGTGTGCCATTTTTTGGTGAGAGTACGGAGTGTAGAAAATATAAGTAAACCAAATTATGTTGCATTAATGACACTGTATTCTTGCTAATGGTATGGTGGTATTTTGCAGAATTCGCTGCACTGGCTGTTTAGATCACATGAACTAAACTAATCCCATTGTCCTGTTCTTACGATGTTATAATCTGCAATGTCACATGATCTGCCCATCATAAGTACATCTCTAGAAACATTAAAGGGACACAATAGTCACCAGAACAACTACAGCATATTTAATTTGTTCTGGTGAGTAGAATCATTACCTTTAGGCTTTTTGCTGCAAACACTGTCTTTTCAGAGAAAATGCAGTGTTTACATTACAGCCTAGTGATAACTTCACTGGCCACTCCTCAGATAGCTGTTAGAGATCCTTCCTGGGTCATGGCTGCCTAAAATGCATCCAAACATTTAGTATCTCCTCCCTCTGCATGCAGACACTGAACTTTCCTCATAGATATTCATTGATTCAATTCATCTCTATGAGGAGATAATGATTGGCCAGGGCTGTATTCGAATCATGCTGGCTCTGCCCCTGATCTGCCTCTTTGTCAGTCTCAGCCAATCCTATGGGGAAGCACTGTGATTGGATCAGGCTACCACTTCTGATGATGTCAGCAGACTGCTTGTTTTTTCTGAGGCAAACAGCATGCAGAGTTATAGCTTCAGGCTAGAAATACAATAAGATTTTGCTATATTTATGGAGGCATGAGGGGCCAGGGGGGCTAGATGGTGGTTTTAACCATATAGGGTCAGGAATACATGTTTGTGTTCCTGACCCTATAGTGCTCCTTTAATGAATCTTTCAACCAAGGTCTGGTAGTTATTAAACAGAAAATCTAAGCACCAAAAGCACTATTTCTTAATCATCTACCGTATATACTCGAGAATAAGCCGAGTTTCCCCAACTCGGCTTATACTCGAGTCACTGTCTGTATTATGGCAATTTACATTGCCATAATACAGACTGGGGGCTGTGTGCGGTTACTTACCTCTCCTGCAGCTCCTGTCAGCTCCCTTCTCCTCCGCGCCGGTCCGTTCAGCACCTCTGTCAGCTCCCAGTGCAAGTCTCGCGAGAGCCGCGGGGTCATAGTGCGGCCGCGAGACTTACACTGTGAGCTGGCAGAGGGAGCTGACTGGACCGGCGCGGAGGAGAAGGAAGCTGACAGGAGCTGCAGGAGAGGTAAGTAAGAGCTCTGCCAGCCCCCTTCTACACAGTGCACACCACTGGACCACCAGGGAGTGAGAGCCCCCCTCTCCCTGGCCAGCTAGCAAGCAGGGAGGGGGGACGGAAAAAAAAATTATAATAATAAAATAAAATAATACAAAATAATTAAATTAAATTAAAAATAATAATAAAAAAAAACATTACAATAATTAAAAAAAAATAATAATAAAATTGCCCACCCCCCACCAAAGCTCTGCAACACACACACACACTGCACTTATACAAACACTGCATTCATACACACACGCTGCACTCATACACACTGCGCTCACACACACACACTGCGCTCACACACACACACTGCGCTCACACACACACACTGCATTCATTATATACACACACTGTAAATAAATATTCAATTAATATAATTTTTTTAGGATCTAATTTTATTTAGAAATTTACCGGTAGCTGCTGCATTTCCCACCCTAGTCTTATACTCGAGTCAATAAGTTTTCCCAGTTTTTGGGGGTAAAATTAGGGGCCTCGGCTTATATTCGGGTCGGCTTATACTCGAGTATATACGGTACATTATAAAATTAAACACCAAAGAAAATAAAAATAAAAAGCAAAAACCGGTTTCAAAGAATAAAAGAGTTTCTGAAAGAAATAAAAACACTTACACAATTCACAATTAAATGACCCTTTTAATAAACATCTTTGCATAGTTACATGTCAATATATTCTCCCATTACAGCAAAATGCAAAATAGCCTAAGCCAAGAACAAATTGCAAATGCATGATTTATTTTCTTCTTTCTTTTTCTACAACCCCAAAAAACCCTTGTAACAATATTGAAACAATCACAATTCAATGCCAGTCAAGCGTCACTAACGGCTCAGACACAATTACACACATAGCAGCTGCAGCAAAATACATATATCATTTAGCATAAAGTCATCTGATTTGTGGGGTTTATTGGATAGATCATTGCAAGGAAATGTGAATGTGCGCATATTCCAAAAAAAGCTAGCAAATGTATTAGAATAGATCTACTGTGCTTTTAGCCATACATTTTTTTATTTTTAAATCAAACGTATGCTTATAATTGTGGTTACAAGGTGTGTAACTATACTAATGGTGGTTTTGTATAGAGACATTCTGTGGCCCAAAGAGCAAGATTTGTCACTTTTAATTGACTTTTCACATTTAACATTGTCTGTGCCCATGATCGATGGATAGAAGACATCCTATGAAAGTTAAAGTAAATATTTTAACATATTGTAGGATGTTTAGTGCAAGTCATCACCAAAGATCTGAACTGCATAAATGTAATAACTTTAAAATTAGCATGGGGTGGGGACACGGACAACATTTTGGAATGCTGTTTATGGTTCCTAAGAAAGCCAAAAATGAGGCTAAAGTGATATGTCTTTTTCATTCAAGTGACCAAAAAAACATTTAAAGTGTTACTATGATTTTAAAATAGCGTAGAAAAAATAAAAAAATAAATATATATCACTTTCTAAGTTGCATTCTACATTCTCCTGAAACAGGATCTTACCCAAGAAGTATAACAGATATACTGGAAATCTGGTAAATTTACCGAACATCAATTCTGCAAAAGTGATTAACTATTGGTTGGACTTAAATCGTTAGTGAATCACAACTAGATGGTTTATTCCATAAAGGTTCAGTGACAAAAAATGGATTGTCGGAGCTGATTGGCAAAGATTAAGGAAATAAATGTTAAGTGAAGAGCACTTTTTTTTCAAATTTTCTTGAAAACCAAGGGTACCTAAAAAATAAATTTTTACTTCAATAAAAGTGACATATCTCTTTAACACATCAGTGATAATCCCACTATATATTAGGTATAGATTATGATGTTGGACACTCGTTCTTCCAAAGTGTTATTTGTGTATATATATATATATATATATATAAAACTATTTTTGTTGCACTGCTTTCTAAATAAACTATATATATATATATGTGTTTATTTAAAAAGCAGTGCAACAAAAATAGTCCAGCTCATTCAAACTTAGACAGTTTAACAAAGTTAGACGTGTAAATTCTAAAGGGAATTTAAGAATTATAGTGAAAATCATCTTTTAAAAAAATTATTTGAGGCTTGCAAAGTATGACCCTAGAATCAGATGACCATGCCAAAAAAAAATAGGTATACATAAAAAATAAACAAAGGTCCAATGGACCCTTAAGTGCTAATTTCGTGTAACATTTACTCTGCTGTAGTGAATCACAGCCTTCTGTGATTGTGGCTAAAGCACGATTGTGAAAATATGTAATGACAGATTAAAGATTTTCATCAGACATAATAATAAGGGACATTATAATAAAACTATCCTTGGCAAAACGAGCCTGGGAAGACTCAGAATAAAAATAAAGGATTGGTAACACTTATATTCAAAATTTTTACCCATGCCAATATTAGGGCAATGCTTGAACCCACTGTGATCAATGATTAACACCATACACTATTAAATCAACATCAATTGATACATATATAAACAGTGCATTTTGAATATACATTCAATATAATTGTGTATGCAATACATTCTCTCTAGCGCAAAAGGCACATTAACAGTCTTACAAAGTCAAACATTAAATTAGAGATTTCAATTCTGAAAGATTTGCCGACATCTGCATTGTAATAAACTTTGTTTTTTCTTAAAGCATGTACCTGGAACAGAAAACCTCTGTCATGCTAGGTGCCGTGGAGGTCACCTTATGCTCGGCTGAGAGTGATAAGAGGTGAGTAACAGCATAATGCCAAATGTGGACTACACTGATCATACTGGAAAATTCATGTACCACTCCCAAAATAAACAATACATTTAATAATTAGGGCAGGTCTGTAAACGCAAATACTGATTTGATAAACTGTCAAACATAAAATAAAGAAATTGTACCTACGATACCCTGTGCCTAGGCTATAGTACACCCCGATTTCCCTCAAAGCCAGCTAGAGGGAAACAGCTGGACATCCAGATTTTAATATAATGTACACAGCAGCAATACTCAATATTCTGCTGACGAGTTCGGTAAGTTTACAGATCTTAGTAGATAGCAGAAGGGATTAAGGGGACATGAATATTCTTCCCTTCCATTCTTGCACACGTGCACATGGGAAATGCTGTCTTTATTTAATGCTTTTAGTGCAAGACTGATACCCAATGCTTGGATGGACATATCGCTGCAACTACAAAGGTTACAAAATAGGCCAGCTTGCAAAAGTGCTATTCAGATATATGATTTTATTTTTACTTCATGGAGTTTAACATTACAGGTAACTCTCAAATGATACATATGTTAACGTACTTGAATGTCCAGCTTTGATTATGCCTTACTTAATTCACTCATTCTGTTAATGTATTCAGAAAGGGGTTGTGATAACACTGTATAATTATTATGTAACAGACTTTGTACAATAAAACAACGGGGCAATGACAACCCTGTACTATGATATAGCGATATTTAGTGACATATGCTTAACCCCTTAAGGACACATGACATGTGTGACACGTCATGATTCCATTTTATTCCAGAAGTTTGGTCCTTAAGGGGTTAAAGGGACACTATGGGCATCAAAACAACTTTAGCTTAATGAAGCTGTTTTGGTGTATAGGTCATGCCCCTGCAGTCTCATTGCTCAATTCTCTACCATTTATGAGTTAAATCACGTTTGCTTCTTTCCATGCTGCCCTAGACACACCTCCCCTGGCTGTGGCTCAAACAGCCTGCATGAAAAAAAAAAAAAAGGTTTAATTTTCTATAGGATGCTAACTTACTTAAGAAGTTTTTATCTCCCGCTCTGTAAATTGAATTTAAATAACCAACAGGAGGCTCCTGCAGGACCTAGAATACTATTAATAAAGCAGGAGATGAGACATTCTAAATTAAACAGAGTGTGCTATAAGGGAAGTTTAAACATAAGATCTTGGTTTACAGGAAGTGTTTAGTAAGGCTGTGTAAGTCACATGTAGGGAGGTGTGACTAGGGCTGTGTAAAGCAAGTAATTTAACTCCTAAATGGCAGAGAATTGAGAAGTGAGACTGCAGGGGCATGACCTATACACCAAAACAGCTTCATTAAGCTAAAGTTGTTTTGGTGCCTATAGTGTCCATTCAATGATTGAAGGAATGTATAATAAGTTAATATACAGTTAAATCTAAAGACCCTCTGTAGAGTTGTGAAAAAACAAGTAAAACAAACGTTTGGCCTCTTAATCCAGGAATTTTTACCCTGTAGCATTATTTCAAATAGTCCAGTAACTATTAATGGAATTTCACTTGGAAAAAAATGGAATATTAAATAATTCTCACTATGTGCGTTTTATTTGCATCTCTTTAAATAACTAATCATGAACAAGCATCCATTTGAATCCAAATTTTGAGATTCGCGTCAAGCTTTTTCCTGGAAATATTCTTTAAACTAATAACTAATTAATTTTATTGCCATTTAAAAGGGCACTCTAAGCACCATATCAACTACAGATGTGAAATTGTGCATTTGTCAATTTTATTGTTTAAATGCAAATTAAATAATGGCTCTGTCATGTAACACGTCTCCCACTGTAACTGTGAAGACAGGCAGAGAATGAAAATGGAAAGGTCATACGTCATGCCACTGGGTAGAGCTGGGGAAAGTTTGCAACTGGAACGTGTTCCAAACAGCACTGTCCTTGTTTGCACAGCTTCCTCAAAACTTTCACGCAAGGAATTTACAGGTCTTACACAAAGGAAAGAATTCATTGTTTTGCTAAGAAACAAAGCATGTAGTAAAATAGTGCAAAAGGGGACTGTTTGTCTAGGAGTCACTTTTTTGGTAGGATTCATCAGTTGTACCTCCAGTTTCTTGGCGGCTGGAGAGTACTTAAAAACCTTGCTCAAAGCATAAGAACAGAATATTTAATTTTTGATTACCAGTGTCACAAAGTACTACTGAGCTTTTGGTATGGATGTAGATTGTACACAAGTCTAGTGAATTAACAAGAAGAAAGTCTGATGCAGTCATTCTCATTAGATGGGGTTTTATATATAAAGAGTAATCATGGGACTAAATTTTAAAAGTGGAACAATCAACAGGAACATTCTACTGGTTTCCATGGTTACGGTTTCATGTTTACAACTTTACAGCTGTACAATTACTCTTCACAAATAAAACCCCACTGGGCAATAAATTCAGGTGCCTTGAGCAGGTTTCCCTTCTCGATTCTTCAGTTTTGGCCTGTGTTGTTAACATAGTTTTTAGTATCAATCTGTGCCCAACTGTAATTGCAATAACAGTAACTACCGGCTATTGAGCACTTAATCAGTTGAGATATATTTGTATGCTTACAAAGTAACTTATCTCCCAAGTCCCACATCACAAAGCGGTGATTAGGATCACCTTAGTGGGTCTTTGTGTGCCCAGACCCCTGTACTAAATGTTTAAAAAGCAATTACCCAAGCTAAGCAATGAGGCAGAGCAATCCTTTGCTAACCAAGAGCAGCCCAATGTCATAATATCTGCCTTGTGCATTGCTACATATTACAATATTTGAATAAGCTGCCCTTATGGGGAACCAAGCAGAAAGCCATGAAAGACCCACAAAGACCCACTATCCTTTAATACACATACAAAAAAAAAAAAAATATATAATAGGAAAATAAATTTTAATTTGTAGCTAGAGAAGATCTTGTCAGAGGATTATTCGAGTAGATTTAGCCAATGACCAGGGCTGTCTTCGTGCTATGGTCAAACTTGGATAGTGGGTCTCTGTGATGCTTTCAAACGGGAAGACAATACTGTATCCTAAAAATGAAACAGAGAACAATACCAATGATGAAACATTGTTCTGTTCCCCCCGGCAACCAGGATGCTAGAATTGGCATCAAAGTCCATACACAATATATCTACAAGACAACTCAGAATTTTACTTTACAGTTTTGCTACGTTAAAAAAAACAAAACAAAAAAAAGCAAAGTACTTAATGAACAATGCATATGTATATAAGGAGGAGAACAGAATGAGACAGAGGGATATATGGTGCTAGTCCAGCATTTGTAAAGAGGAGAAATTTAATTTCTAGAAAGTAATGGCTAACCTGACACCTTGCAAGCTGGATTTTCATTTCCGCCCCATCCTTAAAAAGCGGCACAGAAAATCACAAAAATGCTAGTGTACCATGGTCAGCCATTACTGCAATAAAGGTGTATTTTCTCCATTTGGGTATGAGAACTAGTTGGCGGCCCAAAATAAAATACATACAGGGTCTAGACTCTGTCATTGTATGCTATATTGTACATGGGATTGTTCATTATGATTTTTTTACACCCAGAAAACATGTTTTTTTAAATAACAGATGTTTTTGCTACTCTTCTGATTAGCTGCGGAAACTTTGACTAGAGATGGATATTGTTCATCAACTAAATACAATGCGGAGTATATTTCCCAGTTAGGAGTATGTAGTTAGAGTTTTATTAACTCTTCGGGGCAGCTGAGGTTCTAATCACATTTATTCAGACTTTCACGAGTATTAGCCCAGCTACATTTTTAAATAAATGTTTTACTTGTTTTTCAAGACTTGTAATTGATGATTCTTTATATTGTGTATTTTAGTATTGTTTTTTTTCCTGTTTCTTTGTGCATAATTATGGATCTGGATACCCAATATATCATTAAAGGACCACTCTAGTGCCCTGAGGGTGCCCCCACCCTCAGGGTCCCCCTCCCGCCCGGGTCTGGAAAGGGGAAAAGGGGTAAAACTTACCTTTTTCCAGCGCTGGGCGGGGAGATCCTCCTCCGTTCCGCCCCGTTGGCTGAATGCGCACGCGCGGCAAGAGCTGCGCGCGCATTCAGCCGGTCGCATAGGAAAGCATTTACAATGCTTTCCTATGGACGCTTGCGTGCTCTCACTGTGATTTTCACAGTGAGAATCACGCAAGCGCCTCTAGCGGCTGTCAATGAGACAGCCACTAGAGGATTTGGGGGAAGGCTTAACCCATTAATAAACATAGCAGTTTATCTGAAACGGCTATGTTTATAAAAAAAATGGGTTAACCCTAGCTGGACCTGGCACCCAGACCACTTCATTAAGCTGAAGTGGTCTGGGTGCCTAGAGTGGTCCTTTAAGATTAACCTTTTTATGTGCACCTAAATCATTATATATTAGTTCCAGGCATTTACAGAGTTATTTTCTAATGTGAGAATTAAAAGCAAATTTAAAATGTAATGCCAGACTCGCTAAGAGAATTTTACAGTTTGGCTTTTTTGACCTTCACTTTGAATGAATTTTGAATTCTTACTTTACTGGGTAACCCTGTCGGTGTTTAGGGAAGCCCATACCATAATGAGACGTGTAGGGCTTTTTGATGACCTGTTTAAGCACAGAATGCCTTTTCATCAGCACAAGAAATGTAAATATTAAACTGCAGAAAGCCCATGGCTTCCTGGGATCCATGACATGAAGTGAAAATAGTTACAACAAAGAGAAACAAGCATGTACACAACCTGCGCTCCAGCAATACAGGAAGTTAAATAACCCACAACAGAGATAGCCAATATGGAATTCAATTTATTTATACAACTCAGCAGCCTATGGGTAGCTTGGCATTATGGGAACTGTAGTTGCTACCGGTTGGAGATCCCCCTTAAAAATATACACTATTAAGCCCACCGACTATTGGTAAGGGCTTAAATACTATTGGATTAAAGGAATTATAGTTTAAGACCAAATGGAATAACAGGACACAGCATGTGGCATTACATACAGCAAAAGGCACCACTGCCACCATGATCTATAGTACAGGCAATTGAAATATATAATTAAACAGAGATTTGTGGGCTACTGTTACATATGACTGGCTATTTCCAATCTCTGTGAGAAGGCAGCTGACATCCCTGCACACGGTATGCTGCACACACATGTCAGATCTAGCCCAGTGTCCTTTGCAATACAGCTAATACAAAGCAGATAATGCACCAAGTATCTGTCCACGAAGGGTAATCTTTAGAAATACCCGATAATGTGAAATGTTTAAACAAGTTAACTCCTAAATATATAAACCTGTAAAAATACACACCATGTACAGTGTCCTCTCTGCAGAATGTAGGCACAATACTGGGTACATGAAATGCAGGCACCCTGGAAAATGGTAGGCAAGGGCCAATATACTCCTTTAAAAAGAACTAGCCTTACTCTTCTACGCAGAATATTTAATACTGATAAAAAGCACTAATCTCTATCCCTAACATTTGACCACATCTTCCAGTTCAATCTTTCCTCTTACGGTTTCCCCAGACTAGCTGTGTATCTCTTCTGCTATCAAGTGATGTGACAATGTACAAGCAGCCTGTTTCATGTCTGACTTAATACTCCTCTGCCACTGTAACTATGTCTCTCTCTCTGTATAGCTCTATTGTGTTGTTTTGCTTCCTCTTTCAGTTTTTTTCCTTGTGGAATTAAGTTTCTCAGAACAAGCACTGCATTCTGCAGGAGAATCATACTGCTATTGGCATCATTGTGATACATGTTGGGGTTCAATCCTGTACTCTTCCTTGAATATATCCTGGAAATGTATTCATATATGTAGCTCGCTATCAGGGATTACAAACTCTAGATTGTTAAATATTCTGTATTAACTGAACTGCCATGAAACCTGTTCCATAAATAATACTAAGTGTGTGAATTTCTGTATATCACGATAAATATAACTAAACTGTAAAATCTGCTTATAAAGGCAGCAATGGGATTTCACTGAAATTCCAAGTTAGTCAAAAGATATCATAAGACTACATGAAAACTACTTTGTCTTATGGTAAAATCCTACTTTGACAAAAGGCAGAGCTACCGCTGTCAAGTTTTGTCACTTCCCCCAACTGTTGCTAGCAACATCGTGATAATGGAGGCTCTTGCTGGACCACAGTATTTTACTCTTGTGCAGCAGATGTGGATTTCTGGAGGATGAAGCACCAGGAGTAGACAATAGAAAATGGAGGGGCCTGCGAGCATCAAGTAAGTATAACTCACCATAACTGCACCCATGGGCCACCCCACCCAAATGGCAATGTCACCATTGAAGATCTTTTCTAAATATGTTAAGATCCCAAAAGGTGAAAGCACCACATTTTTGGAAATTAATTGATGCATGGTGATGCCACGTAACCCTTGTATGGCAGATCAAACTTCATTACTTACCTCTGCCCAACGCAAGTTAATGAGAATGTGAAAAACATTTTATGGAAAGCTTATTTGTAACAACTCAGATCAGAATAACCTAGATCAATGTTGGCTAACCTTGGCACTATAGATGTGTGAGATATCCAACATCGCTCAGACAGCCTGACATAAACGACTTTAGGCTTTGGGATATTTTAAATAAATAGACAAACACAGAAAGATAGAAAATAATACTTTTGGTAGCAACAACCATCACCTGCCTCCAACGTTTCTAAAGTGAGCTAGTCAGTTAGATGGATGTACTTACACTGCTGACTGGGGTCACATTCAGTGGTCATCTTGATGTAGTTGGAAGGGAAAAGGCCGGTCACCCCGTTGATTTCTCCTTGCCACCAATCTGCATCATCCTTATTTACGACATTGATCAGTTGGCCTTTACTAAAGTTCAGTTCATCCTCGTTATTTGCGACATAGTCATACATTGCAATAACTTGACACACTGTGCAAGAGAGAAAGGACCAAATGGTAAATTGACAACTGTGCACAGAATTAAAGATATTCCTTTTTGTTATTAGTCAAAGCTTTAAACGCCTACTGATAATGTGATTTTTCTACTGTGCAGTGATAAGTAGAAAAGTAATTTTAAAATATTTGTTAAACTCACTTGTAAATTAGAGATCCCTTCTTTCAGAAGAGGACTGTGAGGCCCATTTAAGATAAACAGAGGTGGAAACAGTAACTATTTAAGCACCCCGTACCCAATAATAAAATGCAGTCCTAGTGGACAGTGATGTAGGTGACCACCATTTGTACTGGTGATTACCTGCATCCTACAGGGACAGGTTATCACAGGTAATCTTGTCCAAAGAGGAGAAAAGCGCTCAGTTAGAGTCTTCCTCGCCTTAAGAAAAAAAAAATATTTATATTGTGGAGAACACCAGCAACTTAGGGGCACAAGTGAGCCCTCCAATTAAAAAAAAAAAAAAATCAGAATCTCTAGGTGGAAAAAATGACAGAGCAAGAGGCCAACCACATAGTAAGGAATGCATGTGCATTTATATGTTACAAATAGATTAGAAAAGAAATCCCAACAGTGAGATTTTTATATAGAAATGGGATGTGTATACCAGCATAAGAAATGTCTCATGCATTGTGTGTGAGTTATAAGCTGATTAAGAGACTGTATTCGGTTGTAACCCAGCAATTATCAGACATAACAGTGGCAACAAGGATTTTGTTTTTAGTTTTAGTTTTGCTGCACACCTGCTGGTTGTAAGAAAATTTGGCATCATGGCTCAGATTAGAATGCTGCAACCCTTCTGTTCAGATTTGGACTCCTAGCCTGCCGGGGTAAAGCGCTCAGGACAGTTTTAGAAACAAATAGTGTTGCCCCTGACAAAAAAGGTTGTTGTTTTCCTGAGTACCCTGGGTCAATCTGCATATGGCACCCTGAGGGACCGGCTGTTTTCTGAAAAGCCTGCTACTAAACTAAGTGATTAGTTAATTGATACACTGACAGATCATTACCAGCCCAAGCCACTGGAAATTGAGGAGAGATTCACGTTTTAAAGCAGATGCCAATCACCTAAGGAACATGTGGGAGCTTATGCCTTTGCCCTGCGTAAACTTGCCAGCACCGGTCAGTTTGGGGACTATATGTCTGTTGCCCTCCGTGACCGGTTTATAATGGGCCTCTATGATACCATGATTCAGAAGCGGTTGCTGACAGAGGATGGCCTTATGCTTACTAAAGCTATTGATGTTGCTGCAGCCATGGACCTTGCTGCTAAGGATTCTCATCTAATGCATGCTGATTCTAAACCCACATCTGCTGCCGTTAAGGAGGAGGAGGTGTTGCAGACTACTATTGACCCACCCAGGCCCTCTAAAAACTCCACTTGTTTCCTACTGTAGCATTATTCATATAGCTACAACCTGCAGATTTAAAGATGTACAATATTTTAGCTATGGCAAACTGGATTATGTCCACAGGCTCTGCCAGTCTCTCAGACATTGTGAGCCACAGCCCCCCACTTAGCGAACTTTAACTTATCATGTCAGCTTTCCACAGGGGCCTGGAATTTTTTCTTGTTGCCCCAACATTGTCTCTGACTCTCGGCCGTGTTTTGTATCGGTTTGTGAATTGTACAATTGTATTTTTTTCCAAATGTCAAACACTGCAGAATTTGTTGGTGATAATAATAATAAAACAAACATTAACATACCTGGTACAAATGCAGGAGTTGCTTTGTCATTGGTTGGTCCTAAAAGTTTTACGTGGGTTGCTGGGAACCATCCTTTCTGCCGTTTCTTCCCTCGTGCCTGAAACAGACATTCAGTGGGTCCGTAAAGACATATTACACAAATTTCTGAACTAGATTACCCAATTGGGTAATGTACAATACCAACCATCCCATAAGCTAAATTTGTTTTTCGTGTTGCATTTATAGCCATAGATACACACATTTAAAGGGACATTTCACCCAATATGCCCATCTTCTCTTAGTCTCGCTTTATTATGATAATTATGTAAATAATAATAATAAAAAATAAAAAAGTGCAATCCTGTGGCACACCAGGGGAAGCTATGCTAATGCAGGCTCTTTTCATATACAGCATCTACATTTGTGGCAGCAAATGGCTTCATTCATGTTTTTTTTTTCATAACTAAAACTACTTGAGAGTATTGAACTGCAAATCCCATAAAACACTGCTGAGCAAAGTTCAATACTGAGGCTGACATGATAGCTTCATTGCCAGCACCTGCGTGTCAGAGGAGACGAGCCTAGTGGGGGGAGCAGCACTGTGAGAGCAGGAGAACCACCTGGAGGGCTCTGCTGCTCTATTTAGTCATTTAGTTGTTGGTATAGATTTATTGTTCTTAGAGGTCTATGACGAGAATTGATGGAGAGGAACCAAAAGGGTTAAATTTTAATACGTTTTAAATTAAAAACTACAGATTTGTTTTCCATCATTATGTATAGTTTATATTTTCTTCTCTTTATGGGTAGCGGAAGATGACCCCCATCGCACAATGAGGAATGGTAAGTTTTCATTAGTTTACCCCTGCATGTGCCTCATGGAAGGTAAACCATAAATATGTATAGAATTAGTCCTTTGTATTTCTGTAATATCTGAAATCCATGGACATAAATAATATAGGGACATCCCAGATGGGGACTGTATAAATCCTGCTCTTTATCTACTCCTACATTAACAAATGGACAGGACTGCACACTGCATTTAATTATATAATATATAGTGTTTTGGAACCTTCTAATACGTGAGATTTGTTTTAAGTTTATGGATCCATAGGAATGGCTTGGGTTGGGCTTTGGGGACTGAAGCTCTGGATGTGGCTCAAGCCCTAGGTATTTCTAACAAGGCCTTTGGGTCCACGTACAATAGATATACGCATGGACCTCTGCCCCGACATTGTAAATTGCACAACGGAGATGAATAATTATGGTTCAACTAAACATGTTCTCCATAGCATCACTTCCTCTTTTAAATTTGTGATTAAAAACATTTGGGCATATTACCTGCAGTTCTCCTTGCCACCAGCCTGAAGCATTTTTCTTCAGAATAAGGATCAGCTGGCCAGGAGCCAAACTAAGTTGCTCTGAGCCGGTCGCAGTGTAAACTGTGGTTACCTGGGCAATCTCTGTGGCAGGAAAAAGAAGGGATTAATACAGGTGTTGGTATGCACACATTAGTGACCAAACCAATAAATACACTTGGAACAACTAGCAACCTTAAAGGTCAGTTTCTGCTGCAATAAACAGGAAGCTCCTAAATGGTTTTTGGGGCTTCAGAATGAGAAGAAGGATCTGGCACACATTAAACTCCCCAGATACAGATGTATTGGAAAATCAGGCCTTTCTGATTATCCAATAAATCCATGTCATAGGACCTCAAGTGTACTTGATCCTTCTTTTTCTTTACCAGTATGAAGCACTGAAAACATCTGTATCGACATACTTCAAACAAAATAGCCACTGCACTCATATTAATGTTTAATTGTAAAGTATATCTGTAATGTGTAACTGCACAATTGTATTTTAGAAATCTTCCTTCCTGGTAAAATAATGTATCCATAACTGAAGATATCTTTGTACAAAAAAAAAGGAAACAAAAGAACGGAGACAAAGATGGTTATGTTTAGCTTTGGAAATAACAAACATCCCCTAGAATATGATACTTCTATTAAAGAATTCTGGGACCCCAAAGTTCTGAAAGCGGAGCAGTCACCGTGGAAACCAATGGAATGTTCCTGCTGACTGCTCCACGCTTTGCCATAGACTAACTCTTCTCTAAATAGGATTTTTCATGTAAAACAAACACAGCCATGTTTAGTAAAGCAATACATACAGCATACGCAATACACCTGTGCATTAACAATTACATTTTAATTAGAAATTGTAAGCTGTTTGTATACAGACCAGGCTTTTTGGTTAATGTTCCAGCTTTGCCAGCAGCGACACTGGACCCCTGAAAAAGATTAACAGCATTATATTACAAATGTTCCCGGAAAGTGATTATTTAGTTGTGACTTCGCTATATAAGCACGTAGGAGAACTGCAGACTATGTGAATATTTATCATATTATACGTTAGCTCATTAGGTCTGTAATTAATAATAATACAATCAATTTGCTGCCAAGTCATGTTAATATTTTTTTCCGAACAAGTTCACCAGCCTTTAGGCAAATGACACAACAATATGCCCCTTACATGATGAAATGTTTTGCGGATATTGGGGCACAAAAAGTTCCTTCAGAAGATGAGATTCTGGCATTTAAATTTTTCAGAAAATAAAAAAATCTTTAGTAGAGATGGTAGTCCATTTAAGAGGCATCACTAACCACAAATCACTATATAATCAATACAAGATCTATTGTGCATGAAAAAGCAATTGGACGGCCATAACTGTGGGCTCCCACCTTGACACTCTCAATCCGCAAACATCTTGAAAACCACCCGCCATCCGAACCACAGCACATCGGAACCGAGACCAGGTCCGCACACCGAACCGGCAGATGCCTTTTCGATACACCCCGAAGTCCGGAGGCACTAAACGCAGACCCAGGGCCTACCACGCGCCGAACATCCACGGCCTTGAGCAATTTCTTGGCGCCTACACACAAGGTGACTCAGACGCGGAGAGCGACTATTACCCGTACCCGCAGGAGACCCCCGAACCCATGGGGAAACGCGGCCAGAAAACCCTCACGTGTCCCTCCGCAACACAAGACATAGGCACCTTGCTCCAACGGCAGACGCAGCCCAGGCCCCCCGCCAATGCCCAGACGCCGTACCACTCACCGGCTCACACCTCGACCCAAACGGACCAGGCTCCCATGACGCCGGTACCAAACACAACTCTGGGGGACACTATTTTTGCCACCAAGCAAGACCTCCTGAATTGGACACAAGACATACAAAAAACGCTGGCCGCAGACGTGGGGCGCCTGAAAACAGACATGCATAATGTCACAGAACGCGTCCAAACCACGGAACTTGACATTTCAGAACTCCAAAACGATATGGCAGACATGAAAAATGCCATGCTTCAATTACAAGCCGCGCAGCAGAATCTAACGCTGCAGATGTCCACTCAGGAAGACAGGGCCAGGCGGAACCATGTAAAAATCCGAGGCATACCAGCTACTATTCAGGCTGAAGATCTGCCGCACTACGTCCGCAGGCTCTTAGCCACCATCCTGCCACCGGCAGTATGCCGGAAAGTTGAGCTGGACAGCATATACAGACTACCGGCGAACCCCAGGTCGCCTACTACACCTGCTAAAGATGTCGTACTTAAATTCGCCTCCACACGCGACAAAACTCAACTCCTGACAGCAACCAGAGGTAAAACGCCCCTTACGTTTGAATCAGCCCAATTGTCGTTTTACCAGGACTTAACCCGGGCCACCTTACAATGGCGCAGGACGCTGTCAAGACTTACCAGCCATCTACGTACCCTAGGGGTGCCCTATCGATGGGGCCCACAAAGATCCTTACTAGTTCCGCATAATGAAACTACCCGCAAGATAACTTCAGAGGCGGAGGCACCCGCGCTTCTGACGAAACTGGGACTGCCAGTCATACCAACCGACTTGCCTCATGAGCCCCAGCATGGAATGGGAGACCCAGCCACCAGCACGCCGTTCATCCCACGAGAAAGGCCGACGCCGAGCCCGCAACCCGGACAACAGTAGATGGCATGTCCCCAGAGGCCAACACCGTCGGGCCGAAGATGCTCCCACACACAGATGACGCACTTACTCACGTTACAGTATACCGTCTCTACCAGAATCACGGAACTTGGGACAGTCTAATATAAGTACTATATTGTTGTTGTTATTGATGTCTCACTAGCACACCCTTACTTCATGGTGTACATACGCGACACCGGAACCGAGACGTTCCACCCAACATGTATAATTTAAGTTACCTGCCAGTGCCTATGGCAATTGTGCCTTATTTTCGTTTCTTGTACCCCTTAGCTGGCACTACTCAGCATTTACATATTCAGCATATTAGAAATTTTGCATTTTTCATTTTAATATTATTTGGATTACTTGAACCATGTCACTAATCACGTCATAAGGTCAGCATGTACCACTTGTTCTCGCCTCAATGATAATTGAGCATTCTCCCCCACAGGCAACCTGTCGGACGCACCTCCCCACACCAACGACGTGACCCTTGCTCTTACTCTTAATTAATATTTTTGCAGCTTTACCAATGTTGTACTCTCGACACCAACATAAGTTTACCACTCCACCTTGTTTACTGTTAGGCTGTCCAGGCTCTAAGGGCCACCATACTTTCTAAATGTTATTAGACAACTACCAGCAAACTCATTAACGCGAGGGTTATTCCTAGTTCACTTTCGCTTATGCCATCGCAGTCTTAAGCCATACATAATCTGCTATTACGGAACTTAACCATATCAGCGTCTAATACTGCCTAGGGTTGCCATTAGCCTGTCAAATTAAGCTAACATAGTTGAATTACGACTGTTCATTCTTGTTTGTAATACTCTTGAAATCCTACATTTTCACACGAGCTGGCTCCTATGTTTAATACCGCAAGCACATTAGACATACTATTTCAGATTGCACTCAACCAACATCGTACATAGCATGTTCACTCTACTATATTCTTCACGTGAAAAACACAGCGTACGCAATCATTAATTGCTCTCACGTAATAACTAAACCTAGCCTGTATTAATCTGTTACTCTATTATACAAATGTGGCAGTCTTTCATGAGAATGTATCCCACCTATGCTGATCACTTTATTTTGTTTTACCTGGTAATAACTTTTTATTCTGTATTTTGTGACGCAAATGCCATATTATAGAACACTACAAAATATAAAAGGAGGCAGACACTCATGGGAGAGGCTGCAATATGTTCGCATGACCCCAATCTGTATGGAAAACGTGCAACCCCTTGGTTCTTTTCTGTATCCCATTTACAATATGCCTCAATAAAAGAAAGATTGACAAAAAAAAAAAAAAACAATTGGACATATTAATTTCTGTCTTCCTCTACAATTTAAAGTACTTTTATATTGGATTTGCTTACAAAAAGGGTGTTTTTCAATCAAAACAAATCCCTCGACATTAAAGCATACAGAAGACAGATAGAGAAAGAAATATATAAGGGCTGCGCCAAAATGCGCCTGTATTTTGTGTGTTCTAAAATACACATAAAATACGTAAATGGTTATTTACTACTGTATTTTATGTGTATTTTAGAACAATAAAAGTTTTTTGGTTACCACACCGTACCAATCCTCTTTTTATTGCACTCTCTATGCACTTTTAACTTTTTTACTTATTCCTGGCATTTTAAACGTTCCTGGTTACTTTTACTTCCACTGGCAATTTTACTGTTCCAGTACTCCAAGAAATCCCAGGTGGGAATCATACCACCAACGCTTATCTATAGAGCAGTACCTCTGCTCTATTATTTTATCTTTATTTTACTCTCTTATCCCATCACAATTGAGAGCACTATTTGTTGCTTTTTACTCTTCTCTTTTGGAGCTTTGGACTACCAGACGGTGCTGACGGACGCATTGCCGCTACATATCCCATAAGCGGGGATTATACCGCTGTACGCTATCCACACCAGAGCTGGCCAAAGCTCCCTCAAATGTGAGTTCTTTACCTTCTCTACTTACTGCACATTGAGCCCCATCACAATTGAGAGCACTATTGTTGCTTTCTATTCCCTTTTCCGAGCTTTGGACTACCAGACGGTGTTGACGGAGTACGCAATTCACACCAGAGCTGGCCATAGCTCTACTGAATGTGAGTTCTCTCTTTCTGTTATTTATTGCACTTTGTATTTTACATACTGCACCATTGGTCTCCTCTACCTCTCTTGTATTTCCATATACTGAACGGTCAACACCAGACGCACCTACCTCTATCAAGAAATTTTTTCAAGTATTCACGATTACCCATCGGTATCCTAGCAATATTTTACTGGACTATTCTCCTTCATTTTGGCGTAGCCCTTAAATATTTCTTTCTCTATCTGTGTTTATCTACTGAAGGACCTGAGGGGCTTTCCTTCGTTTGGGTTGCTGCCTACCTCTACTAATTGTGGGTTAATTAGCGCTGAATTATTTATCTTTCTCGTGTTTATCCATACAGAAGACAGACCCAGAAAGAAAACGATGGAGAACCAGCGTTTTCATTAAGTTTTCATGAATAACAAAGTATAATATATCAAAAAATTATTTGGTTGAATGCAGTGTCACTTATAAGTCTCTAGTAAGACTAGAACCCTGTACAAGGTAAATGCAACACCAAAGACATGTTTTAATTTCAAAATACATTAAATTCACCTCTTGATCACGAGGACGGACATAGTTTGAAGGAAAGATACCAGTCTTTTCATCAATGACTCCCGTCCACCAGTCACCATCTTTGTGAGTGACTCGGATGATATCTCCTTCATTAAAGGTCAGATCTCCAGGCTCAGTGCTTGTATAATGGTAGATTGCCACATATTCTATAACAGGGGGAAAGCAGTCTATAGGTGAAATTGACTAACTAAAACAATGCGTTTTTTTAAAGAACAAAATTGCACTTAGTGTACCTAAAGGGACGTTCATCACTTTGAGACAAAGGTCTCATTTAAAAGTTTTACCTTTGAAATTAGACAGCTACCTCACTCTGCAGGCTGAAAAACAAATTCTACCTACTTCTTCTTTCTTAGGCTTACCACAACAACTCTAACCAATCAGTGTTCTATCCCTAGGAATGCTGAAAAAGTGCAGCTGAAAGATCTCTGCAACTTGCAACATTCTGGCATTGAGAGCAGAGAGGGAGTCAACTCAGTGTGGTTGTGCAGAGCAGGCTACGGCCTCGGATTTCTCTCTCCTGCTTCAGCACAATGTTTCCCTGGTTCTGTCATTAATGCGATTAAAATGAAGCTGGTTTGGTAAGGGGGTGGGGGTCTTTTGATCTCCCCTAGTTGAGAGGTGTACCTGATAATGTAATCTGACAATATTAATTACAAAATGTTTAAAAGGTTTTCTTGCTTTATTGATACATGATATTGAACATTGAACAAGTGGCAGAAGGATACCGCTGACAAAGCATTAAGTCTACATGTTGTTTGTTTCATGAGGTTATCTTTACATTTAAGAATTTCCAGACAACCTTTTTAACGCCAAAGGCTGTGATATAGCTACTACTCTGGGAATCTAAGCCAGCTCCCAATGGCATGCCTATCAAAGCCAAGGCCTGAAGACAGGCCTTTTAAAACCCATGGTCCCAATGTGACTGGCCTATCAAGGCCAGGGCCTGACGGCAGGCCTAATAAAACTCAGGGTCCCGATGTGACAGGCCTATCAAAGCCAGCACCTGACTGCAGGCCTATTAAAACCCAGGGTCGCGATGTGACAGGTCTATCAAAGCCAGGGCCTGCCGACAGGCAAATTAAAACCCAGGGTCCCGATGTGACATGCCTATCAAAGCCAGGGCCTGACGGCAGGCCTATTAAAAGCCAGGGTCCCGATGTGACATGCCTAACAAAGCCAGGGCCTGACGACAGGCATAGTAAAACCTAGGGTCCCGATGTGACATGCCTATCAAAGCCAGGGCATGACGGCAGGCCTATTAAAACCCAAGGTCCCGATGTGACAGGCCTATCAAAGCCAGGGGCTGACTGCTATTAAAACCCAGGGTCCCAATGTGACATGCCTATCAAAGCCAGGGCCTGACGGCAGGCCTATTAAAACCCAGGGTCCCAATGTGACATGCCTATCAAAGCCAGGGCCTGACGGCAGGCCTATTAAAACCCAGGGTCCCGATGTGACAGGCCTATCAAAGCCAGGGGCTGACTGCTATTAAAACCCAGGGTCCCAATGTGACATGCCTATCAAAGCCAGGGCATGACGGCAGGCCTATTAAAACCCAAGGTCCCGATGTGACAGGCCTATCAAAGCCAGGGGCTGACTGCTATTAAAACCCAGGGTCCCAATGTGACATGCCTATCAAAGCCAGGGCATGACGGCAGGCCTATTAAAACCCAAGGTCCCGATGTGACATGCCTATCAAAACCAAGAAACCATGTCCTGCCAATTTCCCATGCAACGTGCGTCATTACCTTCACCAGATGCATGAGAAGGAGTCACTGGCTTCTTTTTCTTCACAGCAGCATACAGAGGTTCTGGTCTGTGTGTTACAAGAAGTTTACATGCTAAAAACATATAATATGCAAACATGCAAGCAATATCAGTTGTCATAAAGTATATTGGCTACTGTGCCTATTTAATTGTCCTACAAGAATCTTCCAATACATGTGGAACTGTGTGCTCACTCTAGGTATTTGGATTCTGTTTAAACAGGTTATAAAGAGCACTGTGGGGTCAGTCAAGGAGCTTCACGTTTATGCTCCTTGGAGGTGTGCTACAAACAACCATAACCATAACTAATGCGTTATACAGAAATGCTTAGTGTTGGGAATCCATGTACAAATTACAACATTAATATTTATTCATTACTAGGAACATCTACTAAGAACAAAAACTTTTAAACACACATGATGCACATCCACATGAAAATGAAACCTATTCATTGTGCATTATAGCGATACATGTGGTAAGCCACAGGTAACCAGCCTTGGCTCTGCAGCAGAACTCTCTACACTTCACACAATTCTCTGCTTGGAAACACATTATGGGAATTGTTGACAGTTTGGAGAGTCAGAAAACATTGTACAAATCAACAAGGGAATTGCGCATTTTAGTCCAAAGTAGTTTATTTAGAAATTTAGCCAATTTGGAATCTTTTTTTCAAAATGGGCTATTTTGGCCTTAAAGGGATCAGTTCTCCAGATTTCCAAGTTTAGACAATAGACCAGTGTATGTCTAAAAACATGAAATTAACATAAAATCTGAAAATTGGGGTGGTGGACAAAAGTTTAGAAAAAAACTTCAGTCATGTCAAATTTATTCTGTATATTTTTAAATAACCTAAAAGGCGAAGTTCTGTAATAGAATGGGAGATACAGGGGCTTGAAAGTGAAATGGAGCATATCTATATAGGGTGTGGACAGGATTACATGGCACTCCCCCCCCCCCCCCCCCGAACCCTGTACAGAAAGCAGAGCACAGCCCCCATTTCCAGCAATTCACTGTCCAACCAGGACCCTCTAGGGCAAAGAGCTATAAAACCTTTTTTCCCTACATATAAAAACAAGCCTACAGGAAGCAGACAGCTTGCAGCTACGTATTTAAAAATGAAAGTCTAGGTGACAATACATAAATGGATGGAACCACCAACCATGACACAGTCTGACAAGAGCAAGTCTCCCTGGGTAATATTATCAAACAACTGTTAAGCTCCTTTACTGCAGTGAGAGCAAAAGTCAAATTTTTCCGTCACTACTCACTCTGGGGATTTATTCTCCACTCCAGGAATTATCTTTACGTAGGATTTTGGGAACCAACCCTTTTGCCCACGGACCTCCCCAAACCACCAGTTTTCTTGCTGTTCCAACACAACAATGGTGTCGTTCTTGGAGAAATTCAAGTGGTTATCCTTTTTTGCAGTCCATGAGCACAGTGCTTGCGCTTTTATGTTTTCCACCGGCTGACCCTATTAAGGAGAACCAAAAATGAATAAGATTTGAGAATGCACAATTAAAGATTTTATTTTTTTAACACTCCTTTCATAGGATTGTTTTAATGGTGCTCAGTCACATAGTATGCCAACTGGATACATACATGTGTCCTATAAAACACATTGTGTTGCATTTCAGGTTTCTGCAATTCTTTAACATTGTAATTAAGCACACCGTATTTATCGGCGTATAACACGCACCTCATTTTAAGAAGGAAATTTCCCCCCCTCCCATAGTATTCTCCCCCCCTCATCCCATAGTATTCTCCCACCCCCCTCCCATAGTGTTCTCCCCCCCTCCCCTTGTCCCATAGTGCACTTTCCCTCCCGTTGTCCCATAATTACTTACCTGTCTTGAAGCGTGGGCCGGCTTCACAGCGCGCACCGTGGTACAGGAACTTAAATTTCCGGTTCCGGTTTCCGGCGGGACTGAAAGGAAGTGTGCACACTGAGTGCGCACTTCCTTTCAGTCCCGCCGGAAACCAGAACCTGAAATTGAAGTTCCAGTACCGTGGTGCGCGCTGAACACCGGCCCACGCTTCAAGACAGGTAAGTAAACCTTCACATTCGCTCCATAAGACGCACAGACATTTCCCCTCACTTTTGAGGGGGAAAAAAGTGCGTCTTATGGAGCGAAAAACATAAATTTTACTTACCGAAAATTTCTTTTTCCTTAAGATTAGAGGCAGTGCTTATACCACAGGGATATCCAATCTGGAGGGAAAAAACAGGCAGGCAAATCTCCAAACATTTTAATCCCTCCCCTAATTACCTCCTTTCCCATAAGTAGCAGCTCCTCCTGATCATCCCCAGACAATACATAAGCCAAATAGCTGCAAAATTACTTAGTTTATTAGAAAAAAGGGGCGGGAATTGTAGCACTGCCTCTAATCTTAAGGAAAAAGAAATTTTCGGTAAGTAAAATTTATGTTTTTCCTTTCAGATTAGAGGCAGTGCTTATACCACAGGGATATAATAAAGCAGATCCAGAGGGCGGGTTCATTTCACCACTGCTTGAAGCACCTTGCGCCCAAAAGCTGCATCCTCCGAGGCCAGTATGTCCAACTTGTAGTGTTTTGCGAAAGTATGGAGCGAGGACCACGTAGCCGCTGAACAAATCTGAGAAGGAGAAGCAGCTGCTCGCAGAGCCCAGGACGTCGAAACAGATCTAGTAGAATGGGCCTTTAACGGGCCTGCATGATCCATGCCATTCCTGGAATACGCCAACTGAATACAATCCTTCAGCCATCTAGCCAGAGAAGTTTTCGAAACCTTCATGCCTTTTCTTGGGCCCTTGAATAATACAAAAAGACTGTTATCCTTCCTGAAGGATTCTGTTGCTTTTAGATATTGCAAAAGACATCTCTTTACATCTAGGCAGTGAAATTTGCGTTCCAAGGCATTAGATGGATTCTGACAAAAAGTTGGTAAGACCACTTCCTGGTTAACATTTGAAACAGAACAAACTTTCGGGCTGAACGAAGGATCGAGCTTTAGAACCACCTTGTCCTGATGAAAAACTAAAAAAGGAAAATTTGCCCGAAGAGCTTGGATCTCACATACTCTTTTAGCAGATGTAATAGCCACCAAAAAAACAGTTTTCAATGAAATGAGCTTTAGGGAAGCTTCCTCCAATGGTTCAAAGGGCGGCTCACAAAGCGCGGAAAGGACTAAGTTTAGATCCCAGGGAGGACAGGTTTCCCTAACATAGGGCACCAAACGAGTCAGAGCTCTGAAGAACCTAGAAATCAGAACATTTGAGGCCAGGCATCTGAGGGAGAAGAAACTGATAGCAGAAACTTGTAATTTCAACGATGCAGGTTTAAGGCCTTTTGCAAATCCCATCTGAAGGAAGCTTAGGATCTTCTGAATGGACGCGGAAACCGGGTTGACTTTAAACCTACAACACCACTGACAAAATATCTTCCAAATTCTAGTGTAGATCTTAGACGTCGATTCCTTGTTAGTTGCCAACAGGATCTTAATCACTTCCGGATCCAGACCTTTGCTCTCTAAAATCTGGAATTCAGAAACCAAGCCGTCAACTGGAATTTCCAAAGGGTCGGAAGAGGCACCATGGCGTCCTCTAGAATTTCTCCTGAAAGCGGCAACTTCCAAAAGGTGGCCCCCGGAAAGTTCAGGAGAACTGAGAACCAACTTCTCCTCGGCCACCATGGAAGGATTAGGATAATTCTTACATTTTCCAGCCTTACTTTTTGAAGTATTCTGGGAATAAGCCCTACTGGCGGAAAGATATAAGCCAGGTTGAACTTCCCTGGAACTGACAGGGCATCTATGAAATCCGGCCTGTCCGCTGGATTTAGGGACGCAAACCGTCTTGTCTTCCTGTTCATTCTGGATGCCATCAGATCTATCTCTGGAACACCGAAGCGGTCTGTGATGAAATTGAAAGTTCTGCATGACAGGGACCAATCTGCTTGTTTCAAATGATGCCTGCTCAGGGCATCTGCCACCACATTGAATTTTCCTAAAATGTGAACTGCAGAGATGGACATAAGGTGCACTTCCGCCCACAGCATGATCATTGAACACAGGCTTTCTAATCTTGTTGATCTCGTACCTCCCTGTTTGTTCAAATATGCCACTGTCGTACGATTGTCTGAACGAATTTGAATATGTCGCTTTATGATGAGAAACTGAAACGCCAAGAGTGCCATCCATACGGCCTTTAATTCCCTGAAGTTCGAGGAACTTCTCATATCCTTCACTTGCCAGGACCCCTGCTTCTTTATGTCTCCCAGATGGGCCCCCCAGCCCAGCGCAGAGGCATCTGTTGTTATGATAGTGAAGGACTTCATCCGGAATGACAGACCCTCGTGGAGGAAACGAGAAGATGTCCACCACTGCAGACTTTTTAAAGTTAGATTGTTGAACCTCATCAGACCATCCAGGCCGAGTTCCTGTCGATTCCAGACTAGCAGAATGTTTCTTTGTAGAGGTCTCATTCGGGCTTTTGCCCAACCGACGGCCGGAATTGAGGCTGTAAACAGACCCAGCAAGCACATGGCTTCTCTGATTGAAAACACTCTTTTTACTCTGAGATTCCGGATTAACCGCTTGATCTTTAGTTTCTTTTCTTCCGGCAGAAATAACTTCATTGCGATAGAATCCAAAATTAGACCCAAGAACTGGATCCTTTGAACTGGCACTAGTTCCGATTTGTTGAAATTTATTAGCCAGCCCTGCTTTTCCAGCGATTTGATGGCTGTCCTCAGATCTAACTGTAGTTGAACCTGGGACTCTGCAATCAACAGCCAGTCGTCCAAATATGGAATGACAGCGATGCCCAAACCTCTTAGAAAGGCTGAAACGACTACTAGAAGCTTTGTGAAAACTCTGGGCGCTGATGATAGGCCGAAAGGCAGTGCTCTGAATTGGTAATGTTTGGTTACCGATTGGCAGCACACCGCAAACCGTAGAAAACTTTTGCTGGATTCCGCTATGGGTACATGAAGATAGGCATCTTTCAAATCCAGGGACGCAAACCAACTCTTTGGGTGAATAAGCAGAGCCGCTGATTTTACTGATTCCATGAGGAATTTCTTTTTTATAATCCGCTTGTTTACGGCTTTTAGATCTAGAATAGGTCTGAACGAACCATCTGGTTTTGGCACCAAGAAAAGTCTTGAATAGGTGCCTTGATGTCTTTCCTTCATAGGAACTTCTTCCACCACTCTTTTTAGTAACAGAGTTGACACTTCTCGCATCAGAGAGAGTTCCATATCTAGAGACTGAACCCTGGAACATAGAAACCTGTTTATAGGGGCTTGTGATAATTCTAGAGCGTATCCGTGCTCTATCACTGTAAGGACCCAGCGATCTGACGTTGTCTCTTTCCAGTGCTCTAGGAAGTGACTCAACCTTCCACCCACCGGCCTGGCGTCATAATTTTTTATTTCTCTTGGCAGTAAACCTTTCCTTCTTCCTATAATCAAAGGCTCTTTGCTGTTGACCCCTGAAATAGTTTCTACGAAAGGAACTTCTGAATGAAGGACGAGTCTCTGCGTGACGGCTTCTAGACTGCTTCCTATATGATACTGGTAAAGCTTTCCTTCCTTCCTTCATCTGTTTCAACAGCTCATCCAACTTAGAACCGAAAAGTCTTCCTGGTTCAAAAGGTAGTTCACACAGAGAATTTTTAGATGCCGCATCTGCAGACCAATTTCTAAGCCAAAGCGCTCTCCTGGCGACTGTTGAGATACCAATATTCTTGGCCGACAATTTCAGGCTTTCTGAAGAAGCATCCACTAAAAAATCAGACGCCATCTTGATATTTTTTAATAGCTTTAACGGGTCTTCCTTAGCTTCTCCCGTATATACTTTTTCTAGTTCTTCCAACCAAAGTTTCTGGGCCTTGGCAACGGATGACCCCGTAATCAAGGCTTTAGCTTGGGCTGCAGAAGAGATGAACAACTTCTTTAAAGAGGAGTCCATGCGTTTATCCATGACATCCTTGAGCCCGCTTGAATCTCCAATTGGTAAAGTAGTCTTTTTACCTATTTGAGCAATAGGGACGTCCACTACAGGGACCGTATCCAGCTTGCAGTCTTGCTCTGATTCTATGGAAAAAAGAGTTTTAAAATGCTTAGACATAAACGGCTTGTGACTAGGGAACTTCCATTCTTTCAAAATCAATTCCTTAGTCTGTGGGTGAAAAGGAAACACTTTGGACTTTTTCCCCGTTACCCCAAAATCAAAGATGCACTGCACTTCTTTAATCAATTTCCCAATGGCTTCATCTGGGAAAGCAAATTCCTCATCTGAGGAATCACTGCCTGAATTATCTTCATACTCAGAACCACTAGTTCCCGAACTAGTATCAGATGTTTCCCAAGATCTCAGTCTTTTCTTAGCATGCTTTACCATCTGAGAATCCTGGGCAACAGAAGCCTGGACTGACTGTAAAGCAGCTGACTGCACATCCACAAATGTTTGCTGCATACTTTGCTGCAACCAGCTGAGAAAAGTGGACATTTCTGTTCTCTTTGCTTCCTCTGAAGCTTCTTTTGAACACACTGAGCAAAGTTTCTTTTTACAACCATCAGGCATAGGTTGGCCACACACAGAACACATTAAATGCTTGGTTTTAGATGCACATTTCCCCTTCTCAGCAACTTTATCCATACTTTCCGGATTAGACATACTGGAAAACAAGAAAACAAGAAAGGGGAAAATAATCAAAATTTTCTCCTTACGGATTCAGGCTAAGAACCATTTAAAATGAAAACTTAACAGTCTTACCTTAAATGGCCTGAGAGTGTGTTGGAGGGCAGGTGAGAAACACACTTCACAACCGATCTGAGAGCTCCTGGCAAACAGAGGTTGCTGCTGGTACATGCTCATATAAGTCCTGTAACCAAACGGAAACGTCCAGTTCGAATTTGGCGCCTGAATCCAGGTTCGCATTGCGCATGTGCATAGCGCTCTGCGACTCCCTGGTGGAACGCAACGCAACGCAACCTGTGTGTGCGTTCCACCGACAGGACCTCCCAGCCGACGCACGCCTGCGTCCTTAGTCATACCGGTACCTGGCACGGCAAAAGACGGCAACATAAATTTCGAGTGACCACGCCGGCCGGCGTGTTGCACGCTACTTACCGGACATCAAGGAAGCAGAGCCTCCAGAGCCTCAGCCCTTCTCACCTACTTCCTGGAGAACCTTCCTGTCTAACCTCCCCTGCCGAAGGCAGGCAAAGAACTGGGAATGATCAGGAGGAGCTGCTACTTATGGGAAAGGAGGTAATTAGGGGAGGGATTAAAATGTTTGGAGATTTGCCTGCCTGTTTTTTCCCTCCAGATTGGATATCCCTGTGGTATAAGCACTGCCTCTAATCTGAAAGGAAAAATATGTATATCTGCGTATAACACGCACACATCATTTGCCCCCTATTTTCAGGGAGAAAAAGTGCATGTTATACGCCAATAAATACGGTATTTATTGTTTTCTCTTCATAATTAAGCATATTTATCAGACAACAGTGCTTCACCCAATTTTTGATCAATTATGAATAATAGAACATTAAACTGGCAAAATAAATGTATGCAATTTCAGATAATTGTTGTTAAGACCTGCAGTGGTTATGGTACTGCGGTCTTCTATTCCTTTCCCAACAGCTGAGCATAAGTGATTATAGCTGCAGCAGGGAGTAGAGGAATAGTGTAGATGAATGCAGCTTACAAGACGATTCTCCCCAGCAAATAGAATATTCCCCAAACATGAGCCTAGACTTCATGAAGGGTGTAACAGGAATCATGTTTATTGAAAACACACTGGCTTTTATGAGAAATCCTCCTGCAAGAGGACCTCCCACAGTAAACAAAGACATTAACCAATCATCATACAGTTTTACACGCCTTCCCTCTGCCTGGGAGATATTGAGATAAGTTAAGGAGTAAATCAATTATCTCCAGGCAGAGGGCACACAATTTTCCCAAAAGTTGGAACACCCCTTTCCCCACAAGGTATCCCCACAAATTACATATCCCCTGATAGCCCCGATCTGGGGGACAGACATATCCAAATTTCACCCAGATCGGTTCAGGGGTTCTTAAAAAAGTATGGAAGTCATGTTTTACCAACCACACACGAGGCTCCTGCCCAAAACAGTTCCAGCATACCTGTCCATGGATGGGAGAGACGGACCCTGGGGATACGGTCCGGGTAAATGCAGACGTTTTCTGCCAGCTTGTGTTCAAGTTAAGGCTTGAGAAAGGGAGGTTTTGATACTCTGTGTCCACCTCTGTGGTTAGACTTGATGCAAGTGATCTAAAACATTACACACACACACAAAAAAAGTTAAACGAATTACTGAATAATGTAAAGATAAGTTTGGTAAAATATACAGTATGCTTGCATAGTCACAAAGCCTGCTCATTAAACATTTAAAGAGAGGAAAACAAACAAAACAAAAAACAATATGAAACTCATCAAGAAGCGTTCATTGACTTGGAAAGATCTGGTGCAGCATTATAGCTAAAAGCAGTAGTGTAGGTATAAGGATTGTGCCACATGAGCATGGTGTATGTGTGACATGGTCACTTATGGAGATCTTAAAGACATATATTAGTAGGCCAACGGAGCAACAGTGAGACAATGCCATTGAGTATGGGTAGCTTATCCCCGATGAGTGAATTATCTTACTTGGCGGGGTTTGAGGTAGCTGACACAGAGATAGTGGGGGGCATTAAGGCTTTCTTGGGAGATAAAGCTCTCTCAGTCTCCAGTATTTTTTCCGCATAGTTGGATGGGAACCAGCCGACATTTCCTTTCAGACAGCCATAGAGCCAGCCTGGCTCTCCTGCATTCTTCTCATCAACCTAGGAGGAAAGGATGATATAAAAGAAAAAAAAAACCCATTTATGATATCATCTTACTTGAAAAGTTATAGATGTACAGATATAGTAAATATGTAACCAGCAATAAGGACCCAGGCTAGCTGCAAGATATTTCAGTCTCACTAAACACCCGCTTTGATCAGCTAAGGAACACTGTGCTTTGGGGACGGCACCCAGCATGGCGAGGCCTGAAACGAGAAGGCAACTACCTACGTTCTTTCACTATATCGGCAAACCTAGACAGCCATTTAACTAGCATAATGCACAGATAGCATTATGAAAAGAATAAACACAGATTCCAGCATAATATACTATAAGAAGTTTAAACAGCATGGCTTCTAATGTAAATCTACATTTCTAAATGTTTGAAGGAGCATGCCTTGTAATGGACTAATGCTATATATATGCAAACACATATTTACATCTATATAATCTCACTTTTTCGGTCTTATTGTTGAATTGGCTTTTGGTTCACAGTGAAAAATCTATTGAAAATGTGCCTATTTACAATAATGTAAGTCCTTTTAAAAAAAAAAAAAAAAACAAGGATTTAAAAACTTTTTCGTATGTGTAGATAGCTGATATATATATAGAAAATCTTAAGACTTGAGAAAGGGAGGTTCTCACGAAAAGCTTGGCATTAAAAAATTATGTTAGTCCAATAAAAAAAGGTATTACAAGATACAAAATGTATCTGTTTTTTAAGATCTGCATCGCTGGACTAATACGGCTACAATCTCTATTTGAACTATATATATATATATATATATATATTTATTTATTATGGCTGTAATCACAAGGTTTATGGGATTTTGAAGGTTTGTCCTGGTGAAGGTTTCTTTAAATAAAGAAGCAGTTTGCCAAGGTATTTATTAAGTCCCAAGACAAGCACACAGGAACTCATACTCGTTTCCTTCTTGCTTCATTTTTTTTTTACATGCAGAGAAGTCCTACCTGGAGAAGGTCCCCAGCATTAAAGCTTAGTTCATCTGCATTTCTTGCTTCGAACTGGTACAGGGCTGTGTAGTTTACAAAAGCGGCTGATTTTCTGCGCTCGCTAGTGCTCACTGTGAAGGACAAAAACTATTATTTATGTACCGACAGTGCAAATAAAAAAACAATGTAAACAAATGTAAAAAATAAATAAAAAAAAAAGAAGGATATGAAATAAAAGATTTACCATCTTTATCTCTTTCTGAACTGAAACTTCTCGCACCAATAAATTTCAATTTTTCAGTAAACTTTTCATCCAGATTAAGCTTGGAAAAGCGGGTTTCTGAATCTTTGCGTGCACTGCTGTCTTTACGTCTTTTCTCTTCCTCCTGTGCCTTATTTTTCTCTTCTGCTTCTTTCTTCAGCAGAGCTTGCTTGCGCTTTTCCTCTTCCTGTTTCTCTCTCTCTGCTTCCCTTTGTATCTCTGCTGCCCTCCTCGTCTCCTCTTCCTCCGCCAGCTTCCTCTGCTGTACTTCTTTTTCCCTGAGCTTAGCTGCTGTCCTCCTCTTCTCCTCTTCCTCTGCCAGTTTCCTCTGCTGTGATTCTTTTTCCCTGAGCTTAGCTGCTGCTTCCTCTTCAGCTTTCTGTCGTTCCTGGAGTATCTGTTCTTGTTTCCGATCTTCTTCCAGACGTTTTAGCTTCTCCTCTTCTTCTCTTTTGACTTTTTCCTTCCATTGGTTTTCTTTCTCTTGCTTGGCTCTCCTGTAAAAAGAAACAAATAAAACAGCACCTTGTTAAGAGTACAAGAACATTCAGGGCAAGAGGACTTTCTATATATTTGAGAATAGAAGATTTTGCTAACCCTGGACATGAGGCTTCCTAATTCGAAGACAAGACAATCTATAGGAACTATGGTTCTAAAGGAGAAACCAAGCTATACTGCTACAGAGCCACGAGACTGAATACAATTGTGCCGATTAACAAGACCTATTTGGAACGTGTAATAATAAAATACTGTAAGGAAGCATTTGGGACACATTAAACTATATTTATGCTTACCAATAGGTTCATTGTTATATCTGTGGTCATGGTCTACAATAATACATTAGTAAAGCAATACTGCCTCCTCCAACAGGAGAGGTGCCACCAATCCCAAGTAGTCTTGTAGACACCTACTCCCACATGAAATTCCCCAGTAAGTGGTTTAGTTAAGCAGAGATGAAGAAACCCAGCAAGAAAGAGAAGCAAAAGAAAAAAATAAATCTGCAAAAAAAAGTTGAAAAAATTAAATCGAGAAAGAAAGAGGCAGGAGCAAAACCAGCAGGCACCAGCACCACAAAGGAAAAGGAGAGGTCTTGAGAACCGTGACCACAGAGATTAAAATATTTAAATATCAGCAAGTATAAATTTCTCATCTTAATGTGGTTACTGTATACAAGTATCTATTGGATAAGGTATACCCAATCACGCTAAAAAAGGTCATTATGGCGAATGGAATGTCAATGGACACAAAAAAACACAAATGATAGACCAAGAGGCCGCTATGAATATTTGCTTAATAGAAGCCAAAATACATAAGTCCAAGGGCTGGCCAGTGCTCTAATGAAATGACACCATCCTGAGTTGGGACCTTCCCTATGTTGTGTTACTCTTTTTTAGAAGGCATATAATTTCAAACTATTGCTGTTCGATCCTTATGACCCTATGCCCTGGATTTTAAAGTTATTACGTCTGGCAATCTTTTGTTCTCTGTATTGCTACATTAAGCACATTGATGGTATAACCTAGTAACACAGTTTGTAGTTCGTAATTTATACTGTATATATTACTATGTAAAAACCTGCCTTGCTTTTTTCTTAGTTTTTCATAACTACGTTATAGTATACTACTACTACTACTTAAAAACACCCATCTCAGAAAACAATTATGAGAATACCCATATTTGTGCGAAGACAGCTGATTTTAAGTAGCCTGGTAATTTTTAAAGTAGTATTTTTTTGTGTGCGCACAGTTCTGAACATGTCCTGTGTTTTGGGGAACCAAGACATTAGCAGCAGATCCTTTAGGTCCTGCCTGCAAGGTGGGGCTTCCATGGGTCAGATTTGTTGTTTCAGCACAAATTAAATCGGGCTGAGATCTGGGGATTTTGGAAGCCAAGGAAACACCTTATCTCTTTGTCATGTTCCTCAAAGCATTCCTGAACAATGTTTGCAGTGCGGGAGGTTACATTATCCTTCTGAAAGAGGCCACGCCATCAGGGAACACCATTACCATGAAGGGCCTCACTTCACAATCAACTCAGTGAAGACTGCATTTACCATCCTGCAGAAACACCCATCACTCTCAGGTACTGACTGAAGCTTGGAAGATACTCCACCTCCCATATTACTGGATTGCTACAATATTCTCATGTGTTACTATAGAGTTGTTACAATTTATGCCTGTAGTTTGCCACTGTAATGTTATGTGCATGCAGTGTGTACCACTGTCATTTAATGATTCTGACCAATATTTCATGTAGACAGTTATTAATATCTTGGGTGATAGAATTTGGTTGCTAAACTTTTCAATAGTTTATAACACATGCCTACTCTGCCCCCCCCCCCCTCTCACTCTCCTTTTCCCCTCCCCAGTCATAAATACCTTCATATGACTGTTCCATCCCTATTCCTCAGGCCTCACTTCACAATCAACTCAGTGAAGACTGCATTTTTTTCTCCCCTCCTCCCGCCCACCCAGGCTCCCCTTAAAGATATAGCATGCTCCTCCAGCTGTTTGGGATTCTCACCCAATTACCTCTTCATTCCCCTAACATCTTACCAATAGCCTCTCTCTGTTAACTCTTTCAGCCATCACCTCCAAACTTCCCCTGCTACCTCTTGTCTCAAATCCCCATGGTTTCCTTTAGATTGTAAGCTCACGGGCCATCTAGCCAAGCACTTTGTATAAAAGAGCTCCAATGGCTAGATATCAGCTTACGGGCAGGGCTCTCTTACCTCTTGTATTTGTATGTGTATATTGTACGTTTCTCAACTAATTGTACAGCGCTGCGGAATCTGTGTGCGCTTTATAAATAGCAATAATAAATAATAAATAAGGGGTGTACGTGATCTGCAACATTCTCTAGGTAGATGGTATGTGTCAAAGTAACAGGCACATGAATATCAGGACCCAAAGTTTCCCAGCAGAACATTCCCCAGAGCATAACACTGCCTCCGCTGGCCTGCCTTCTTCCCACAGTTCATCAAAAAAATAAAAATCGGGATTCATCAGAGCAGGCAGCCTTCTTCCTTTGCTCCATGGTCCAACATAAAAGCACTGAAGCACTTTCGGCAGTGGACAGGGGTCATCATGGACACAGACTGGTCTGTGGCTATGCAGCCCCGTATGCAGCAAACTGCAATGCACAGTGTGTTTTGAAACCTTTCTATCATGGCTACAATTATGTTTTTCAGAGAACTTCAGCAATTTCGAACACTTTAGGTAGGTACTAACCACAGGGTATTGGGAACACATCACAAGACCTGCTGTTTTGGAGATGCTCTGACCCAGTTGTATAACCATCTCTATTTGGCCTTGTCAAAGTCACTCAGATATTTTTGTTTGCCCATTTGTCCTGTTTCCAACACATGGAATTCAAAAACTGACTTTTTACTAGCTGCCTAATATATCCCACCCCTCAAAAGGTGCCATTGTAACAATATAGTCAACGTCATTCTCTTCAACTGTGTTTTAATGTTATGGCTGATCAGTGTATTTCCAACTGACTCGAAGACTGCCCACGGGTATAGTCTCCTGATGTACAGCCAAGCTTCAGTCTGAGACTGGAATGCATCTCCAAAAAAGGCAGAACCATGACTGAGGAATGCCCATTGGAAGGAGCAGGCAGGACAAAGTGTTTAAAGTCAATCTCGGATTGTTCTACCTCTCCAGTAAGGTTAAGGAATAACCCATAAGTAATGTATTACTGTAGACCGTGAGCACATTAAGATGAAAATAACTTTTTTTTTTTTTCAAAGGTCAATCATCAAAGGTAAAGGTTGGAATCAGAATAGTAAATATAATTATGTGTTCAATTTAGAATGCTTTTTAATTCTTGGATAGTTGTGAAAACATAATTTATCTGGGTTTCTGTATCTAAAGGCGACTTCCCAAAGTCCAACTGTAGACATGAAGGTTATTTGCTTATATGCACTATGGAGAGAGAGAATATACATCTTATCACTGTAGTGTTACCTTGCAGCTTCCTCTTCTTCCTTTTTCATCCGTGCAAGCTCCTCTTGTTTGCGCTGAATATCACTTGCTTTCTCCTGCTTGATTTTCTGAAGTTGTTGAAGAGCAGTCTGCTCCTTGTTATAGGCTTCCCTTAGCTCCTGATCATGAGAGAGGGGAAACACATTATAGCAAGACAGAGTGTTTAGCCCATGAGAAGACAGGGGGCTCCATGCAACCTAATGCAATGACAGCCTATGATCGGGGATGGCAAACACATATGGTGAAAAAAGATCTGCTAACAAAATGAAAGAATTATGGGTTTAGCAAGGCCATATATTAAGGAAAGAGTTAAAGACAAATGTTTGACCAGTATTGAATTATGACTCCCTACTAACATTTTCCTACCACATCAATGCCATTATATAGTGTTTGCGGTTTGGTTGAAAGGCTTTGTTCTTGCTGTATACAGTTGTGGGCTAAAGTTCCGCATTATGGTTTGGCCATTGGGCCACCCATTTAGACTTAGAGAAAAAAATTGCACAACCCAGTGGAGAGGGTTCTCTATTTACATAAAATAGCTTTTGTGGAAAACCAAAAATATTCAAAGTTTGTTAACTTAATATGTGGGGTCATTGTGATCAATATGGACTACCTAAATAAAAAACACAAAACAAAAAAACAACCTACCAACCAAAGTGATTGATGTTATCACTGTCACCAACCAGATATAAGTGCAAAACATTATCACATAAGCAGGTATTTTTTATTCAAGCAAGCATAGTGTACACCAGGTTATTATCGTGACCAAACAGATGTAGTGTACCAGGCTTCCACGATCAAGAAGGTATAGTGAAATATGCTATTAACATTACTAACCAGGTGGAATTATGATACTCTCAGCATAATAGGTATAGGCATAAGCAGAAAGGGATACTATAGGCTCCCAGATCACTTCCTTTCATTGAAATAGTATGGGTGCAGTGCCCATGTCCCCTTAACTCTGCAATCTAAAACATGTCAGTTTCAGAGGAACTGCAATATTTATATTGACACTTTAAGATTGCCTCTAGTGGTTGTCTACCAGTCAGCCACTAGAGGCACTTCCTGCTGTTTCATAGAGTTTGACTCCGTTAAACGACGCTGGACATCCTCACACTTTGCATTAAGCAAGTCCAGATTCTTCAAATCCATCACAGGAAAGTATTTATTAGATGCTTTATGAGCGGTGAGACTGTAGGGGCATGATTTATACACCAAAATTGCTTCAATAAACTAAAGTTGTTTTGGTACTTAAAGCCTCACTTTAATATTTTCCAGAAATCACATCTATATTACGATGTCTCCCTATTTAAAGTTTTTCCCTTTGATCTCCGAAATAAGCTATATGATTTATCTTGTCCCAAACCTTTAATTTAAACATATTGAGATGTAAAATAACATATTTGACAGCATTTACACACACAATGGACACCTGAAAACAGAAACTTTCCTTAAAAAATACACAATGGTTTGTATACATAAGATGAAAGAGACAGTACATATGGATCACTGGATCTCCAAAATACATGGTTTCTGAAAACAGACAGACATATATGGAAGTCCAGAGAGACCATGCTGATTGAGAGATGGTTACGCCAATAAATAAAGCAGGCTGTCTGGATGAATTCTTAATGTAAGTAGGACTACCAACGCTCTGTAAATGCACTTACCTTTAAACCAACCCTTAATATTATTATGAGATTCACTCAAAGAGACAGGGGAAGAAATAAAAAGGAAAATAGGAGTATGAGAAGGGTGAGAAATGGAGAGATGGAGAAAGCAAGAAAAAGGAGATTAACCTTAAGCAAGAGGAAGAGATTGTTGAGACAGCTGAGCAGAGACAAAAGGCATTGCAGCAGAGAGCCATCCATATTCTCAAACTGCAAGATAAGGCAGAGAGCCCACATTAAACACTGTCCTGTGGAAAATGGTCAGGCATATGTACAGGAGAACCACTACAATCAGCAATACATTAGGCTACAGCTTACTGTAACAGAAATAATAATAAAATGAAACTACCATAACTTATAGAGGAAAATGTATGTATATCTCTGCAATATTCTTCTTTAAAGCAGACTTGTCATGATGACTACAACTTTAAAAATGAATAACTAAAATACTGGGTCTAAATCGAGTCTACAGAAAAAAATTAAATAAACGTTTTACCTTTTAGACGTTATATTCGTTAAAATGTTGGTTAATTCAGAGATCTGCCATGGTTATGGTTATTTAAAGCTTTTTCGCCCACCCCAAAAAAAATAGAATTTCATGAAGATAAAATCTTTATGAAATACTTACATTTTGATGAAATTCCAATGCTGTCTAAATATATCATAAGACAAAGTAGGGAATACTTTGTATTATTCAGTTTTTCCTACAACTGACAAAACTTGACAAAAACGGTGGAGTTACCACCATCAAGTGTTGTCATTTCCCCCAGTTAGTGACAGCTGTGAGAAAAAAAGGCATTGCCTATGGACAGTCTCGTGGGATCCTCCATAGTCATTAGTGATGCACTCATGCGCGAGAGTCCAACACTGATGTGGGCTCCTGGCAGATGAAGTGCCAGGAGCTGAATAAGAACATGGCGGCACGGACAAAGAAGCTGCCGTGAGGGACAGATTTATGCAAGAAAAATTTACCTTTCCCTGCATCACCAGGCAACTGCACTGTAAGTGGCAACGTCATCGGGAGTCTTTACAAAGTATGTAAAGACCCTAGAAAGTGACAGAGCCGCTTTAAATGTGTCAGTTATTCACTAAAGCATTAGTTGTCTGCAATTTAATGCCGGTTTTATATTTTAGGCCAAAAAAAAGATGAGAATTTTTCACACTTTAGCTATATTGGTTCAAAATTCCACCAAAAAAAATGCCACTTTAATGAACAGCCACGACTGTCTTAGATCTCTCAAAATGTTTGCTTTCTCCACACGTCACATGATTGAATTTGTACACACAGCCATGTTGCTCCATGCACAGGGCTCAAACACTGCCATGCTGTGGGCGGTGATGAGTCATGCTGTTATAAAGAGGTTGCACAACACAGCATTTCATAAATCCATAAACTGCGCAACATGTAACATCACAGCAAGCAAGTGTTGGAGATCCGCGCTGAAAGGGAGTGGGCACGTAATGAAAAAGAGACAAATGAGCAGATAGAGGCAGGTAGGATCCTAATTTGAAGACTTTAGTTTCTCAAAAATCTGAGAAACAGAATTGTAAGGAACAATTTCTCCTCCTAAAAGTAAAAAAAACTTTTATTTTACTTAACCGTAAATTCCTTTTTCCTTAAGATGGTGGCAGTATGATAGGGATGTGCTCTTCCCTGAGACAAGCATCTGAAAGAAATGAACGTAAAAAAGATCCTCCCCCATTGGGTATAACGCACTAACCTTCAAAGATTCCACAGTTTGTAACAATAAAACACTAGAGACCTCTTACTGCAAAATTGTTATTTATTATCAAAATAAGGGGGGAAACTTGTACTGACACCCTAAGTAAAAATAAATTTACAGTAAATAAAATTAAAGTTTTTCCTAACATACGGTGGCAGTATGATAGGGATATATCGAGATCCCCCCCAAAAAACTATCTGGACGGGAATTAGGCAACTATTGCTGAAAGCACCTTGCGTCCAAAAGCTGCTTCAGAGGCAGAGAATATGTCTAGCCTATAATTCTTCACAACGGTGTTGAAGGAAGACCATGAAGCAGCTCAGCAGATATGCTCTGGAAATTGCTTGAGCCTTTTCGGCCAAGAGGTAGCCATAGCTCTAGTTGAGTGCGCTTTTTTTTTTTTTTTTAATTCTTTATTTTTGTTGTGCACGGATTACATAACAAGTTCAGCTTGCCACAAAAGCAGTAGTACGCAACAGAATACTATAGCATTGCAAACATTGTGGTAGTGGTTCTGCACAATTTTTAAATGTAGTAATAGCATAAGGTGAGAGAAACATGCTAGTAGTTAGGTGTCAGGGTTCTCACCTGTGAGACAGACGGTCAGACGTGGTCGCTCCTGGAATTCCCAACAGGGGACTTGAACCGGGGAACTTATCAATCCTAGTCCTGCTTTCTGCCTCTGAGTCACAGCAGCTTTACACAGAGACTACTGATTCCGGTCTTGTTCACCCTGGCATGGCTACTACACCGGGGGCTGCACCTTGACTTGTCTGTGTCTCACCTGACTCTGATCGATCATCAGCAGGGTATTTAAACCCAGCCTCGCCCTGTGCTCAGTGTCAAGTCTTTGATCTAGTGTTCCTGTGTCGTACCAGTGTTCCAGTTTATCTGCTTCGTATATTTGACCTCGGCTTCTGACTACGTTTATTCTGACCTCTGGCATCCCTTGACTTCGGCTACTCCTCGTTGTTCCTGACCTCTGGCATCCTTTGACCTCGGCTATCCCTCGACTATCCTGCTGGTTCTGTCCTTGCCTGTCCTGCGTATTTGGTACTGCATCCTGCACAGCCCCCGTGCACAGACCCACAGGCCAGGTGAATTCTTACCTGACCACCTCGGCCTGTGGCTATCTGCAAGGGTGAGCAACATATCTGCGCTACAGACTCCCAACTCAGGTAAGACCCTGACAAAAGACTTGACCAATATGGAGTCCGCAGAAATGTGCTCACCCTCACTCCAGCAAGTGTCCAGCCTGGCCCAGACTGTTTCGGAGTTGCAGCAAGAAATTTTTTCTCTTAAAGGCGCAGTACATCCAGCTCCGGAACCCTTTGTCATCATGCCCGACAGATTTGATGGTAACTACACGTCCTTTCAGTCATTCAGGATGGATTGCGAGGTATTGTTTTCTTTAAAGCCTCGAACTTACGCCACGGATTTCATCAGGGTCAGAGCGGCTATCAACCTGTTGTCTGGACGCATCAAAGTTTGGTCTTACCAAATGTTGCAGAGGAAGAGTCCTGTCCTTGTCAGCTGGGAATCCTTTATTATTGCTATGGACTCACAGTGCAGGACCACTAAGCCCAAGCCAGCTCCACCTACTAAAAAATCGCGGAGTCTACGTAACCAAGGAACCGAGTACTATCACCACACCCCAGTGATGCCCTCTTATGATCCAGTTCCCAGGAAAACTCCAGAGGTATCCTGTGTTCCACTTGACCCTGAGGAACCTATGCAAATTGGACTTGTCCACTGCAAAGTCACACCTAGGGAGAGGGACCGAAGGAGAAGCCATGGTCTGTGTTTCTACTGTGGAGAAAGAGGGCACTTCATCACGCTTTGTCCTGTTCGCCCTCCTAGACCTCCAGCTCTCCGACTGGGTAATAATATCCTTCGTCCAGTATACACCGCATATCAGCCTAAAGAGCTACAAGGGAGCCGTTATTCCTGCCCAGGCTTGGCTTCCATGGAAAATACTTCACCTCCTGCTCCAGAGTCGTCTGCATCTACTACCAAAGTTACTTCCTGTAGTACCACCACTACTTCCTGCCCACTTGAAAAGGATTTACCTATGGATTGTGTCATTGCTTCTAATGGCACTACGGTCTGTAAAAAAGACCTAGAAGTGTTCGAAAAAGCACTGCTAGCTACGAGCACTGTTCCTGCCGAAGTTGTGGAAGTTCTTGCCACCTGTACCCGGAACCTAAAAAACCTGGACAGATCGTCAGCCGTACCAGAAGCTGGTACTGGGAAATCCCGAGCTAATAAGGGATTCCATACTGAGGACTTTCACTATGGGGACTCAATGGATTCTGATAGTGACTCTGGAGATGCGGATTATTTCGATGGAGAACCTACTTACGCCCAGAGGTCGTTTTTAAAGGGGGGGGGGGTACTGTCAGGGTTCTCACCTGTGAGACAGACGGTCAGACGTGGTCGCTCCTGGAATTCCCAACAGGGGACTTGAACCGGGGAACTTATCAATCCTAGTCCTGCTTTCTGCCTCTGAGTCACAGCAGCTTTACACAGAGACTACTGATTCCGGTCTTGTTCATCCTGGCATGGCTACTACACCGGGGGCTGCACCTTGACTTGTCTGTGTCTCACCTGACTCTGATCGATCATCAGCAGGGTATTTAAACCCAGCCTCGCCCTGTGCTCAGTGTCAAGTCTTTGATCTAGTATTCCTGTGTCGTACCAGTGTTCCAGTTTATCTGCTTCGTATATTTGACCTCGGCTTCTGACTACGTTTATTCTGACCTCTGGCATCCCTTGACTTCGGCTACTCCTCGTTGTTCCTGACCTCTGGCATCCTTTGACCTCGGCTATCCCTCGACTATCCTGCTGGTTCTGTCCTTGCCTGTCCTGCGTATTTGGTACTGCATCCTGCACAGCCCCCGTGCACAGACCCACAGGCCAGGTGAATTCTTACCTGACCACCTCGGCCTGTGGCTATCTGCAAGGGTGAGCAACATATCTGCGCTACAGACTCCCAACTCAGGTAAGACCCTGACATTAGGTAGATAACTGTGTGTCTTGCTAGCAAGAGGATAGGCTGCTACAGGATAAACGTGTGTCAAAGATTGGTTGTCAGGCAGCGCTGTGAGACTAAGAAAGCTTAGCCATTTTTGCAGATCAGGGTCTACCCGAGTGTCAAGCATGGCTGCGGAGCATGGCTGCGGAGCATGGCTGCGCCGGTAGGCCCCGGTGGGTTGTGGTAGGGCTGCACAGAGGAGATGGGGGTGCGGGAGCGTGAGGTTATGCGGGTCCAGAAGTCGCTGCATACCTTATTAAATCTGGCTTCAAATTGCCTCCGCCATTCCAGATCCTCCGGGCTAGAGGGCTGTGGTGCGGCGGCCATCTTGGATCAGCCACACTGTCCGTGGTTGTCGCAGGTCACAGGCTAATCGTTGGTGAGTCCAGTGGGGACCGGGATAACCCCCACCGGTCCAGGGGGGGGTAGCAGGGCTCCTGTGTGTTCTTGTCGGATTGCTTGGTCCCTGGTGGGAGATCGGCCGCCTCTCCCAGCCGTCGGACCCGCGGTCTCGATAGGCTACAGCGCCGGAATACCAGCAAAGTCAGCTATGTTGCAAGAATTGGGACAGTGTCCCTGTCGGTAGAGGAAGCTTTTTGTGCTGGTTTTGGGTTTTTCTGCTGCTATTTTGTGCGGTTTGAGTGCTTTCAAGCGTTTAGCTGGCAGGAGCTCCTTGAGAGCACGTCTGGCCGGCTTGCGAGTCAGGCCCCGCCCCCCAGTTGAGTGCGCTTTTAACGATGAAGGCAAAGGTAATTTTGAGGAAGTGTAGGCTATTCTACTAGCCATCTAGCCATACTAACCTTGGAAGCTGAGACCTTTGAATTGTCCAAAAAAATTTACAAAAATATAGTCTGATCTTCTGAAGCCAGATGAACGATCAATATAAATTATAAGGGCTCTTCTAACATCTAGCATATGCCATGTCTTCTCCCGTTCAGAGGCGGACGGATTACCAAAGGAAGGCAGTACAAGTGGATTATTAATAGCCCTAGATGTGATGACTTTCGGAAGAAAGGATGGTTTGGGATGTAGGACAACTTTGTCTGGAAAGAAAATAATGAATTCTGGAGAAGATGAAAGAGCATGAATTTCACTGATTCTTTTAGCAGATGTTTTTGCTACTAAAAAGGCTTTTTTAAGAGACAAAAGCTACAGAGAAATTTAATCCAAAGGTTCAAATGGTTCTTCCCAAAGGGCCTTAAGAACAACTGACAAATCCCATGAAGGAAAGACATTTCTCTTAGGAGGTCGGATGAGCTTTTACGGCTTTGAAGAATCTCTGAATCAAAACGTCTGAAGCTAAATTCTTGACCAGTAAGAGGCTAAGAGCAGAAGGTGAACTTTGAGTGTAGATAACCCTGATCATTAATACCATCCTGCAGAAAATTCAAAATCGTATCTGTAGAAGGAGAACTACTTAGGCAATGATGATCCTTGCACCAGTGAAGAAATCTTGTCCAGATTCTTAAATAAATGACCGAGGTAGATTTTCTGGTGGAATTAAGTAAAAACTGGCATCTTTCATCCTTAACACCTTCGTGATGTAAAATCAGCTGTAGCATTCATATTGTCAATCTGAACATCTTCATGCTTTCTAGGGGAACCCCTGTGTTCTCCAGGAGTTTTGTTGATAGTGGAAGTTCCCGAGACCTGAAAGCCATTGTCCTCAAGTCCGAGAACCAACTTCGGTTTCGCCAGTATGGAACTACTGACAGAACCAACGCCTTGTCTGTTCTCATTTTTTGTAGAATCCTCAGAATGAGGCTTACAGGAGGAAACACATAAGCAAGTTTGAAGTCCCAATTGATCGATACACCAACCAGGACCATAGGAAAGTCTGCCTTGAAGAGGGGGGAAAATCTTACTACCTTTGCATTCTTTCTTCTTACCATAATGTTTATGACCGGCATCCTGAATTTCACCACAATCTGAGAAAATATCAAAGGATTTAGGGACCATTCGTTCTGGGACCATCTTGATCTGCTAAGTTCGTCTGCTATAATGTTGTTTATACCACTTTTCTGAACAGCCAACAGATCCTCTAGATGATGTTGAGCCCGTGACGTAATTTTTGTGCAGAGTATCTGTAGTTTTCTTACCCTTGTATCTCCTTGTTTGTCGATGTATGCGACAGTAGTTTGGTTGTCGGATTGAATTCTTACCAACTTTCCCAGAATTAGGGATTTGAATTGAAGAAGGGCATAAAAAACGGTCATCAATTCTTTGAAATTTGATGACTCCTCTCTTTCTTCTACTGACCATATGCCTTGATTCATATGGTACTGAAGATAAGCTCCCCATCCTAGATCTGATGCGTCGGTGGCGATGATGAGCCAATTCTTTGGTTGAAATGACAGACCTGTAGAAAGGATTTGAGTTTCTGTCCACCAGTACAGTTGATTTTTTACAGGCTCTGAAATCTCCATTATGGAATCCAAATTATCTTTTTTTTGGACCATTGTGTCAGGATTTCCCACTGTAATGGTCTTGAGTCCGCGGTGGCCCATTTTATGGATAGAATGGAAGAAGTGAGATGTCCCAGAACTTTCATAGAGTGCAACTTGTTTCTCTTAGAAGTTCTCTTATCTCTTCTCTGAGCTTTTTCTTCACAGGAGGTAGGTGGATCGAGATGTCTTTTGACTTGATAATAAAACCTAGAAATTGGATGGTCCTTGTGGGATGAACTTTTGACTTCTCTAGGTTGATGACCCAACCATGCTCCTTCAGGATACTGAGAGTGAATTACACATATTCTACCAGAGCGTTTCTTGAGCTTGCCTTGACAAACTAGTCGTCTAAGTAGGGAATGATTGTGATACCTTCTTCCCTCAAAAAAACATTTGTTGAATCAGTTCTTCTAATGGAGATCCGGATAACTTTTTTCCTTTCCAAAGGAAGTTCACAGAGAGCTGCCTTAGAGGCTTTATCGGCTGTCCAGACTTTCAGCCATAGTGATCTACGGAGACAGATGTTAATCCCATAATACGAGCCGAGAGTTTTGTTACTTCTGTTGTTATATCTAGAAGGTAATCAGACAATTTTAGGTTTCTGAATAGGTGTACCATATACTTATCTTGTTGATCCACTAGGCAATTTCTAATGCCTGAATCCAGTAGCACTGAGCTTTAGCTACTGAAGCTCCTGTCATTGCTGCTTTACATTGGAAACCTGCAGCTTGGTAAGCCCATTTGCAAGAGGTTTCAGCCCTTTTATCCATTGGGACACTTCTCCAATTGGAATTGTTGTCTTTTTAGACAGTTGTGCTACTTGCACATCAACAACAGGCAATTCTTCCCATTTGTCTTCTCCTTGTAACTTGAATATTTGTTTGAAATGTCTGGAGATAAACACCCTCTTTTCTGGATTTTTCCATTCCCTATTCATGAATTCCAGAATATGTTGCTGTCTTGGCATGGCCTTTTTATTGCCTTCCTCTGGCATATCCTCCGGCAAGGCGATATAAACTTCTTTGAAAAACCTTTTTAATTCCTCGTGTGGAAACCCAAATTCCATTAATGAGGAATCACTAGAAGTGTCTGAAAATTCAGACGTGGAGCATTCACCAGAAGACAACTCAGATCTAGAAGATAATCTTTTCCGTTTATGTCTTTTAGAAGTTTTCACTGGGCTTGCTTTTGAAGTAGGTGGACTTGCCTTTGAAGCTTCTTTAAATGATTCAAAGGTCTGAGCTAGGTTGTCCTGGAACCAAGATAAAAAAAGATTTAATGTCCTGTTGCTTAGATCTTTCCAGCGTTAGGACGAACGTTAATTATTTTCTTTGTGCCATCTGGTAGAGGCGTAGAACATTCACTACATACAAAAATGCTTAGTTTTTAAGTAGCTTTTTTGGGCACTAGAGCAGTCACTTTGTCCTGTTTGGGCACTGGAGCAGTCACTTTGTCCCATATTGTCAGGACAGACAGGACCAGACATAGCTGCAAAAAAAATAATAATATACCTTTAATTTTTTTTAAATAAAAAATAGAGATTTTAATGATTAAGACCAATAAATCTGATCTCTAAAACCTCTGACCCGTGTGGGGGGGCTGGTGACACGGGAGATCCGTTCTGAGTAGCCTCCATGCTCTCGGTGGGACCTGCACAACTTTTTATAAGAACATTTGTTAAAAATTGGCGCCCAAAATCAGAAGTTCCGTTCACGCATGCCCAGTCGCGCAATCAGAACTTCGGTGGAACGTACAACCACCCGGGCATGCGTTCCACCGCTGTGCGCACGCGTCCCATTCGAGCAGTGATTGGTTGCCTCTAAGGACTGCACACTTGTTCAGCCGGTAGCCGCACTCGGCATAAAAAACAAGCAGCTCCTACCTGCTCTGTAATCCTGCAGGTTGGAGCAGGACCATGCAACTCTCCACCCGGGAGGCTATCAGGTCAGTTCCCCCAGGCGTCTTCAGATGCTCATCCGTTCCTGTTAGAACAAGAAAAAGAACTGTGGGATATTGGAAGATTAGTGCTTTTGTACTCAATAGGGGAGGATCTTTTATACGTTAATTTCTTTCAGAGGCTTGTCCCAGGGAAGAGCACATCTCTATCGTACTGCCACCATATGTTAGGGGGAAAAAAAGTCAAACCCGTAACACGATTTATAGCCAGCTGTATGTGGTTTACTATAAAAGTTGATAACCAGGTGGCTTTTAATTTAAAAAATAAAAAAAATAAAAGAATTTACAGGAGGCCACTTGCTGCTCGAGTTGTGGGAATATTAATTATTTCCAGTTATATTTAGAATAAATAAGTATTACAAGTAAAACATCTATGGTGCTATTCATTTAACTAGGAACTATGGAGAACTACAAGGAATTACACATTTTAAACCATAAAATGTAAGCAGGGAAAATTCTCCTATTTTAGTCAAATATATGACATTCCCCAAATAATTTCTTCAGCCTTTGTAATCATATGTCTGTTTTTACACAAGCGGGTATTTTAAATGCAGCCATTGGTTTAAAGTATATCTTAGTGACCGCAGACAGGTAAGAGTGGTAGAAAAGATATTATAGTTTTTAGCAGACTAAAGCCCTGGTTTTCAATGGAAGAAGTGAGAAACTAGGTTTATTCATAGCAACAGATAGGATCATATTAAAAGAAACAGCAAGTAATGGATTGTTGCTATTTTTTATTATGTTGATTGTTAACGTAGAAATTGAAAGCACTTAAAATACGTAGTTGTGCCTATTGATTAAGCAGCTTAATGCATGTAAAATATTATTTGCAGGCTTTCCCCATTATGTCTGTCTGTTATTTGCTTATGATAATAATTGGTTATAACAAATAGTATGTGCTAGGATTCACATTTTGTTTCAACAAAAAGGACTGTCAAATAAATGTGCCATATCAAAGGTAAGTAGAATCTTGCTGGAGCTAACCTATTCCACATACATAATTTATAAGCCAATCACAAAGACAAAGGAAATATGGTCTACACCTTTAAGAAAATATCCTAAGCAGTTTAAAACAAAATGTTAAGAGGACCCCATTCTTGATCTGGAGTCATAAAATATGTAGTAATCAGTACTTGCCAGGGCTTCCTCAGTAAATATCCCTGAAGGCCAATATCGCTAAACACCTTTTCTCTTGAAGAATCATGCACTTTAACCTTTTAAAAATATTTATTTTGAATGAACTGCGCTCCCTATTAGCTCAGAACCACCTCTTTCCAATGCCAGTCGCTAACATAACAACTATAGATTGATAATTTTCTAAGCAGAGCTAAATGATGAGTAAATGTGCAGCATACCTATTGGTATGGAACGTGCTGTGAATCTACATTGGTTTTCTCTACATCTGTAAATCCATGATTAAAACAGGTCTCTGTCAAGCATGATGCACCTCATCTACACAAGGAACATTAGACCAGCTATATCCATACAGACCATTCATTAGGCCAGAGGAAATATATATATATTTACTGAAAGCATGTCGACACTTTAAAGTTACAAATTTTGCATAGACACCTACAAGAAATGTAACTATTTTTTATTGCAATAACATACTTGAGGTAGTTAATCAGAAATCGAAGGCCACAAATTAACGCAAACAAGTGTGTGTTATCAGTTCATGATAAAAACAATCCCTTCTGAAATTGTTCATGACCAAGTGAAGCACTATTGTATAAGGTAAAGTAGTGGATGAATCCCCTCATTGATGGCAAGAAAGAGAACATAACAGAGTAGAGAGCAATAACAATACTCATTACTTACCCTTCTAATACTGAAATAGTTATCTGTAAGAATCGCTGAAGCCCTTTACCAATGATATTCAGTTCTAAAATAAGTCAAAATCTTCTCTTTGTATGTGGACAAGTACTTGGCTTCTAGCCATGTGTACACAGGCTCATATACAATTAGAGAACGTGCGGACTGTCATGCCCTCTGATTGCTCCATCGCTTCTGTAACTATTGCCATGGTTCTCCTAGATTAACTAGCTGCTTGCACATACTCGGAAAGAAAAACAAATCGCGAACAGAAGAGAAAAGCGGCAACATTCTGTGGTCAACTTGTGGTTAGCCCGGTCCTACCTTGAGCTGGTTATTGAAAGAATCCATCTCCAGGAGCTTTGCAGAGGTCTCCTTCTCCAAAGCCTCCAGCTGCTCACGAAGACTTCTGCAAAGGCTGGTCTTTTCTGAGGTTTTCTTGTCAATCCCCTGAAAACCTGTACTGGAATTATCTAAAAGAAAATAGATTTAGATAAGTTGGTTTGATATTTAATGTTTTTTTTTTTTAATTGTAGAATCAATGCTGTATCAGTTCTATACGATTTTATTTTGCCCTGAAATAATTATTCTGTGTAAGATTTGGACACGTTAAAATACTGTGCAATAAAGGGGCATACATTTATTTATTTATAAAATATTTTACCAGGAAAGATACATTGAGATTTCTCTCGCTTTTAAGTATGTCCTGGGTCCACAAATCATTGCATTGTTACAGTTAGTGTACAATAAAATACAAAAACAATATTAATATACAATATATACAAAATTTAACATAGAACAGGTAGGAAATATATAATCAACCATGGCAGGTACATTCTGTTTTGAGGTATGTAGAGAGGGATCTCTTAAAGGACTTTAAGCTTAGGGAAGATTTTAATTTGTGCGGGAGGTCGATGCACAAATGTGGTGCTCTGTAGGAGAAGGAGGATCGGGCTGCTTTCTTTTTGTATTGAGGTAGACTAAGTAAAGTGTTGGTAGTGGATCGGAGGTTATAGGAAGTGGGAACAGCCGGGGAAAGCATTGTGTTCAGGTAGGGTGGGAGTTTCCCAGAAAAGCTCTTAAACACAAGGCTGGAAAGATGAAGGGTGCGTCTGGATTCCAGCGACAGACAGTTTAGTTCTTTTGGCATGTCACAATGGTGGGTCCTGTTATTACATTGTAGCACAAATCGGCAGAACGAGTTATACAATGTATTGAGTTTATTAATGTGGGATTGCGATGCAGATGCATATACTACATCCCCATAATCAATGATTGGCATCAGCATTTGCTGTACAATCTTTTCCTTTACTGTAGGGCTTGGGCAGGATTTGTTTCTGTACAGGGCACCTAGTTTTGGATAAAGTTTAGATGCAAGCTTTTCTATGTGCAGGCCAAAAGATAGATTGGGTTCTAACATCATACCCAAGTATTTGAAAGAGTGGACTGCGGTTAGTGTGCCATTTGAAATTGTTTTGATGGATAGGTGGGAATTGTGTAATTTGTGTAATTTAGGTACTGTTCCAAAGATCATTGTGACAGTTTTGTCAGTGTTCAGGAAGAGTTTGTTTTTTGCGATCCACTTTTCTACCTCTGTAAACTGGTCTTGGAGCACAGCCTCAAGCTGCGGTAGATCGGAATTGCCCGCATAGATTACCGTGTCATCTGCGTACATTTGAGGATTTGCAGACATTAGACAGATCATTTATAAATAATGTAAATAGTAGGGGGCCGAGAATGGAACCTTGGGGAACACCACACGTGACTGGGAGAGGGAGGGAGTCGCTGTCAGAAATGGACACGTATTGCGAGCGATCTGATACATACAATCGAAACCAGTTTAGCGAATGATCACCAATACCTGAGTTTTTGAGTTTGTGCAGTAGAATGTCGTGGTCTACTGTGTCAAAGGCCTTAGCAAAATGAAGGAAATAAGCTCCAGTTAGGTCTCCTTGTTCCATGCCAGTTTGGATGTCATTGCAAACTTTTAAGAGGGCAGTTGTAGTGGAGTGATTCTGGCGAAAGCCTGATTGATCAGGGGTCAGATAGTTTGATTGTTGGTAATACTCACATAGTTGCGTATGGACACATTTTTCTAAGATTTTTGACAATACCGGGAGCAATGATATAGGACGATAGTTAGAAACCAAGGTAGTGTCACCACTTTTATGGATAGGCACTACTCTTGCAGTCTTCCAAAGTTTGGGTAAGTATCCAGACACCAAGGATTCATTAATTAGAGTTGCGACGGGTTTAGCAATTGCCGGCGCACTGAGCTTCAACAGCATTGCTGGGATTTGGTCAGGTCCGGACTGGTTTTTCATTTTTAGATTATTAAGATGTTTTTCAATGACACTAACAGGTACAGGTCTAAAATGAACTTGTCTATATTGGGACTTTGCAAATTTAGTGAGACCTGACCCACATTTGTAGTTTCAGGATGCGTGCCATTTATTAGCTTGGCAATCAGGGCAGTAGAGCATCCGACAAAATAATTGTTAAAGGCATTTGCTACATCTGGGAAGTGGCAGGATTTGGTTACCCACTTTGACAGTGGAGGGTTGGGAGTGGATTGGGGGAGTTTGCAGTTTATTTATGACTTTCCAAAAGTTTCTAGGGTTTGAGATGTTATTGTTCAGATTTTCATAGAAATATAGGGCCTTGGCCAATTTTGTTTGTTTTGTGCATTTATTTCGCCATTGTCTATACGCACAGTGATCATTCATAGAGCCAGTACGCTTAAACTTTGACCACAAAGAATCCCGAAACTGGTACATTTGGATGAGGTCAGCTCTGATCCAGTTCATATGTGCTCCTTTTACCCTCGCCTTACGCCGCGGGGCATGCAGATTCCAAATTTGTAGGAGTTCAGACTGAAAGAATTCAACAGCACAGTCTAGATCTGGGATAATGTTTAATCTGTGTCATGGGAGGTTCTTGATGTCCTTTAGAAAGGATTCAAGATGAAATTTTTTGAAGGACCTATTATTTTTAGGATTCAGCCAATCAATTTTAAAATCTCCAAAGACCAACAGTTCACTTTTAGGGTTTTGAGCTATGGTTTCACTAAGGAGATGGGCCATGTCAGAAAGGGAATGCACAGGGGATCTAGGTGGGTGGTAGATTTCTGCAACAATGATTGATTTACTGCACGAGATCTCAATTGTACCAGAAAGGAAATCAAAGGTGGCAGGAGGACTAAGGTTTTGTAAAGGGGTAAACTTTATGGAATTGTCAACATAAATAACAATGATTCCTCCTCTCTTTGCTCTGTCATTTCTAAAACATGAATACCCCTGCATTGCAATGGTGGTGTCTGGTATTTTAGTCGTTAAGCAAGATTCTGAGAGCACAATGATTTTTGGTTTGTAATAGGAACACCAGGCTTGCAGTGCATCCAGTTTAGGGAATAGAAAAGGGAGTGCACAAAAGAGAGGCCTTTTTTAGTGGGGAGATTAGGACTAGAATTAGCTGGGGGACCAGGGTTAGACTCCACATCATTTGCAAGGGCAAGTAACATAAGGAATCATTTTTGTTTGGGCATATAGTGAATGGGATACTTTATAATTTTGTGAGGTGGGGGTAGGAGAACTATTTTTTAGAACTCTCCACCAGCACTCAGCAGATAAGTTACAGGAGCAGAGCATGCCATGGTGTATGATAATTTGTGTTCCAGTTTGAGGTGTGTGCTTATGCTGGTAGTGGTGTGAACAAAATTGGATTGAAAAAAGGGTTATTAAGAATATCAGTATGGTTATATTTGGATTCATGTTAGTGGTATGAGGTGTGTAGTTGAAAATGAAACAGAAATTGCGAAAAACTAAAATTAAATAAAAAGTATATAGTATTGTTGTGTGATAGATCTATTTGTAGGGAGAGAGGGTATGTGTTCTATAGGGTTAAGAGATTGGAAGGGTGTGCTGATCAGTGTTTGCACCTGTCCTTTCAGGAGATTGAAAGTTGTGTGAGAGACTATCTATAAATGATGAATTAAGCATGGGGTGGGTTGGAGAGAAATCAGTTTTCCAGAAGGCTACCTGTTTCAAATGGCCATGGAACAGCTGAGGGAGCTCTGAGTTCTATGCTGGACTGGGTATGTTTAAAAATCAGACTGTGGGAGAGATGTATATTGGGGTCAGATGGGCTAATAGATGGACATTTGATTTAAGGTCATTTAAGGAAAAACAAAAGCTAAGATTGAGAATTACAGAGATAAGACAGAGGTATTTAAGTAGCGAAATAAAACCATTAAACAAGGAACAAGAAAGATATATGGGCCCGAGCTGGTTAAACTAACTTGTAACATGATGGGCAAAGACAAAGGTGATAGAATACTTTGCATGATTAGCACAGGCTATAGTTACAATGACATGAAAACGTATACATTGAAAATAATAAAACTAAATAATAGTCACTAAATATAAAAGCATACACATACAACAAAATTAACAGGGTATGTAGAAATATAATGACTCCAACTCACAGCAACCTCATAAGAAAAGAAAAAATATATACCTCATATATATTTTACATTTTTGAGTTCTTTTTTTTTATTATTAGTTATTTGGTGAACAGTTACAAGACAGGAAATGTTATTTCTTTCAAAGATTTTAATCATAATAAAATCAGTCAAGCCGTGCAAAAGAAAAGGAAATAATGTCCAGTCCTGTATCACAACTATACATCAAAGGACGTTTATGTTATAATTTCCCCAGGAAAGAGCACACAGGAAGGTAGTGGTCATGAACCTAGAGAAGCACTTGAATCAACGCGAGCATTACAGCCAGCAGTAGTGGTCATGTTGTCTAGAGTGTCCTCGTACCACAAGACAGTTTAATTGAAAATGTTAAGGAATGGTTTGACATAAACTGGGCTCTTCCCAGCTCCTGCAGTTCACAAGCTCCTTGGTTAGACTGATAAGTGTTAATTCACGATTATTAACACCATTTAGGAAGGGGGGGCCCCTGGGGGCTGAAGTGCCTTGGTATACGTCAAGCTTCCTAAACTGGGGTGATGGCGCCAGAATACTCTAACCGAGCTGTAGCGCTTATATTGTTTAGTGTCAGTCAAAATATTTGTTCTAAATTTAACTATATTCCAAAACTGAGCAGAACAGAAACCGTGGAAAACCAGACAGCTGCATAGAGCAGAAGAAAAGGATCTTCGTATAAACAGTGTATGTAACCTGATATTTTGGTAGTAGAATTACATGTAAAGAATTCTTGGATACACTAACTTTAAAACATCACCATGCAAATCTAGATACAAACTAGCTGCCAGGGGAAATGTACTCAATTCACAGAGAGAAAAATAAAGGCGCTTTACATCTCTGCATAAAGTAATCAAGGGAGAGCGATACGCCAATATATATATATCAAATAATGGCGTTACTCCTATGCCTCCATCCATCCATGAAGGCTAACAACCATGCCTGATATGGAGAGTTAGGGTGCTTCACAAAGGAAGGAATTAAACTGACACTCCACTGCCCAAATACAAATAAAGAAATCAATAAAACAAAAAATCACTATTTAGTGGATATACTCCAAATGTAAACATGCATGCCTTTTTCATTGGCCGGATATCTAAAAATAGTTTGCCAAATAGCAGTTCTCTTGTACGTAGCTTTTGCAAGCCCAACTCTTCTAATCCCGCCCAGACTTTCTGTGGCTGTCCAATCACAGACTTCCCAATCCAGCTCAATGAGAAGTCTTTGCAAGGCAGGTGCTCTTGGCAATTGATGCCTCTTGAGTTTAGCTCCACTGAGCTAAACAACCAGGAATTAAAAGAACCTGTTGTCCAATTGATAGTGGGGGAGGGGAAGGGGGTAAGAAGGTTAATTTATAAAAGTGCCAATATCTAATGAAACCTGCACTTTTTGTAAAATTAAAATGCTCCTCACACAAAGCACTCCAGCAACCTAAGTTGCTTTAAATGTTTGGAGGGTTCCTTTAGCCATAACATTTTTGTATTGAGATTTTTTTTTAATCCACCAAACTTCATCATAGCCTGCATTATTTAAGGTACAGGTAGGCAATTCCTCATTTTCCATTGCTTAGTTATACATGAGGTACGAATTGATAATATAAATATAAAGTGATACAAATGTCCTTTTAACGCTCTATGGTGCAGTGTGAAAGATGGTGAAATAACTTTAAGAGGAACAACTGGAAATAGCAGGATTATAGTAGTTAATATGCTCTGTGTATCATGTAATATATATGTAATAGTTTCCAAAATGTCTGTTTCACCACATGTCCCTGAATCTTTTATGCATCTCCAGCATTGTACTGGTACTGCCAATTCTAGATAGTTTTATGTAGGATGAGGTGCCAGTGGAATAACATGATCTTCTGGGCCTCGATTATGCTATATAAGCAAGTATGTTCCTGGCGGGCGTTTATGATTTGCGACCATTCTTGGTTAGAGATTGATACTTTTAAGTCTTTTTTCCCCATGCTAAGTAATAAGGGGTTGTTCCTGCAGTTGGAGTGATATGCAATGGATAGGTCCAAGAGAATGAGGTCACTGCAATTTTAACATATAACATGCCTTGGTTTTTTTTTTTATGCCATGGGATAATGTATCTGAAAATATGTACTTGCAGATCTGCTTAACAAGTCCTTTAGTAAAAAAAAAAAAAAAAAAAAAAATATGCGGCTGGGATTTAATGCTACTGTTGCAATTCTCAAAGTCAAAGTCATAGTTGGTGAATAAAATGTAATTGATCTATAACTCAGCTTGTAAAGTTACTGGGAGGGGCTATAATTGTCAAAAGGGTATTGTGTTATTTTCAGAGTTATTGGTTAGGGGTAGTATATGCTAAAGCATCTTATCCCACATATGCAATATTCGGCCTACGGTAGAGAGTAGGTGAATATATGTTTTGGTTATAGGGATCCAGAATAGAGCGGAGAGACAGGTATACCTTCTATGTGCTCTTCCGGTTTGCTGTTACCATGGCTTTGGAGGTTTATTACGTATGGGAATAATGCAGCTTTGTGGTATAATCTCATATTAAGTACTGCAAATTTACCCAGTATAATCTGGAATCTGTAGGAAGGTATTCATTTTTAGAGACAAATACATCATAAAATAGAGTATATTTCACCTGCATGATTTTTAATGGTAACATACTGTAAAATGTAAGGAAACAACATATTCCTGCTAAATTATTTGATTGAGAAATAAATCAATATTTAATTAAAATTGATGAGAGGGTGTTTTACAAAAGATCGTATAGTTGATCTCCACAGCCCTCTACAGTGTAGATCTGACTAATATTATGGTTTTATCTAATATAGTTGAGTGACTTCTGATTTTACAACAAAGTATTATCCATCCCTCTTATGTACTGCATCCCCAAGACATTCAGTCTATTCTGATCGACCATCTGCATAGGTTATTAGTTTAATGGCAGCTTAAACTGTCTAATAGCAAAGTGCTATTTTCACATGTACTTTATGGGGACATTCTAGAATTGTTTAATTTTATTTTGTTTGAAACGGTTTAGTTGTATTCTAACTTTCCCGAACTAACATAGACAATTAAAACAAACAAAAACACAGCAACACAAACTGGTGTTCATTGGATACATTAGACGAGACAATGACTGACCAGTGACACAAAAAACAGGCAACTGTAAACAATGTTACACATCTAGAGAGCAAAGAAGTTATGTTGGGATAATTTTCATCTACTTACCAGGTGAGCTGCTAAGCTGCATCTGTTTAATTTTCTCATTTAAAGCTTGCTTTTCAGGAACCAAGCCGCTCAACTTGTTTTGATATTCCTAGAGGGGAAAAAAACAAAATGACTGCAGGTTAATGGTTCAGGTAAATGGCACTGTGACTGTGGAAAGCGGGTACTCTGCGGGTAGTGATTGTCCCTCGTTTAAAAGGAAGCATTAAACCAATTGTAACATTAGAGCAGTTTCTATATGACAGTTTCTTCTACTTTATTTCCCCCTCAACCATGTTAAAGTACTTTCAACACCGACAACACTTACCTTCAAACATTCCATGTACTGTGCTTCAAGCTGACAATACAAAACTTGGGCAACTCCCTCAAGGAATATTTGAAGGTTTACTATGCAATTTAGCTTTCTTAAAGTGCCTTCTTAACACCAATTAACTTTTTTTTCCCCCTCTGAACTCCATGAGGGCAGGGTATGGGATCATTCGTAAGGTGTAAACAACTATTGGGGCATATTCATCAAAGAGATACTCTAGGCACTATTACCACTTTATCTATTTGAAGTGGTAGTGGTACTGGGAGTCCCCGGGCGCTGTGCCTCCATTCAATAGTAAATTGTTTTCGAAAGGGTTTAACATTGCATGAGCTTCTACCGCCAAGCGCAGACCTGACCTTGTGTTGGTATGGCAAAGGCAGAGATTACATTTCACGTTAGCCATACCAATTTATACGAACAATGATCCAGGTTTCCAATGAATTAATCACTGGGGCATTCTTGATGGTAACTGAAAGAGAGAGTGCGCACTAGATATATATGGGAAAGTCAAACATAGTTGTTGAACATTGAACTCTCACCATAGTTGGAGCCCAGAGCACTTGATTTGTGAAACCCAATTTACAAGTCTACAATGTTTCAGAGTCAAGGATCAAGGATTAGGACATAAGCCAGAGGAGGACAAAGAAAATAGATGACAGATGATTGTTCCCACCACGGACGGATCACAGCACATTATAAAGATCAGTCCAACATTGTTTCATAGTTCTCCTTTGTACCTGAAGCTCCTGCTGAAGTTGTCTGATCTCCACAACACCAAGATCACATTTTCTATCCACGCTTTCCAACTCATTCTTCGACTTCTGTTTTCTGCCACGGACATCTTGGACTCTTGAAGAAATCTGATGATGTTTATCCTCCTAAAGGCCAAATTGATAGGGAAAAGATAATTTACAAGAAAGAAAACAAGATTATCTGAACTTGATGCAAAACAAATGAATAAAAAACAAAGTTAAAGGTTGTGCAAAAGGTAATTTATAAATGTTGCTAGAAAAATGGACATTAAAAGCATAACTTTATAGAATATTTTGATCAATATTTTACTTTCTTCCCCCATAGAGTGTTAGCGATACGTAGGTGTTTGTATCTAAACCAACATTCTAATTAAAAAATATATTTAAAAAACTATATGAAATACCGTATTTATCGGCGTATAACACACACCTTTTCTCCCTGAAAATAGGGAGAAAATCATGGGTGCGTGTTATACGCCGATATCCTACATTTACTTACCTGTCTTGAAGCGTGGGCCGGCTTCACAGCGCGCACCGCGGAACTGGAACTTAAATTTCAGGTTCCGGTTTCAGGCGGGACTGAAAGGAAGTGTGCACACTATTCAAGACAGGTAAGTAAATATGGGACAGAGGGAAAGTGCACTAGGGGACACTATGGGAGGGGGACACACACACTATGGGGGGTGGAGAATACTATGGAAAGGGGGGGATACTATGGGAGGGGGTGGAGAATACTATGGGAAGGGGGGGGAAGAATACTATGGAAAGGGGGGGACACTATGGGAGGGGGTGGAGAATACTATGGGGGAGAATATTATGGGGGGAGAATACTATGGGAGGGGGGAGAGAATACTATGGGAGGGGGGGAATACTATGGGAGGGGGGGAATACTATGGGAGGGGGGAGAGAATACTATGGGAGGGGGGAGAGAATACTATGGGAGGGGGGAGAGAATACTATGGGAGGGGGGAGAGAATACTATGGGAGGGGGGAGAGAATACTATGGGAGGGGGGAGAGAATACTATGGGAGGGGGGGAGATTACTATGGAAAGGGGGGGACACTATGGGATGAGGGGGGGGAATACTATGGGAGGGGGGGGAATACTATGGGAGGGGGGGGAATACTATGGGAGGGGGGAGAGAATACTATGGGAGGGGGGGGGGAGATTACTATGGAAAGGGGGGGGGGGACACTATGGGATGAGGGGGGGGAATACTATGGGAGGGGTGGAAATTTCCTGGAATTTCCTTCTGGAAATGAGGTGCGTGTTATACGCCGATAAATACGGTATATATTAAAGGGACAGTAAAGTCACAGGAACAACTACAGCTTAATGCGTATAAATGAGTATAAAAGCTCCTTCATGCATTTTTATGCAAACACTGTCTTTTAAGGTACACTTCCAAGTGGCCACTCCTCAGATGGCCACTGCAGGGGCTTCCTGGCTCAGGGCTGCACAGCATGGAGATGCTGAATTTTTTCTCATAGAGATGCATTGATTCAATGCATCTCTATGAGGTGGTGCTGATTGGCTAAAAATCTGCAATTTTGATGATGTCACCAAGGGGGCGTAGCCAGCGTCGACGAACCCGTGGAGAGCTGAAAATAAGGTGAATTTTAACCCATTCTGAGGGGGTTTTCACTATAGGGTCAGGAATACATGTTTGTGTTCCTGACCCTATAGTGATCCTTTAAGCATATTCATTTACTGCTTTAAATTACAGAGCACAGTTTATTTAAAGAAAAAGAGCTGGGAAGAGGCCTTTATTTTCTTCACTGAAGACAATCCTCATCCAATAAAATCATCAAGCTTGATGATCTTTGTCCAATCAGTTGCTTCGCATAGGATCCATCCAGAATCACTATTCTTTGCATGCTGGAGCCAGACTTCAAGTAGATTCAATAATTGGATATATTTTCGTAAGGAGACCCTAGTAGCTGCTTATCTAAAACACCAATGTTTTCAACATCAACAAAGAACATTTAGTGATTTTGGTGCTTAGACTGTCCCTTGAAGAAAGAGCTAGATATAAACACAATAAAAAGAATGAAGAGGAATGATTTGGACTGTCAGTTTAAAACCAACCTGACCCTACAATACAGGTGAAACAAAAACATCTATACTAGTTACAATAAAATCTGATCAAAGAGAATACTATCTCCCAGATCTTGAAATGACTGAAACTAAACAAAAATTAAATATACAACAGGAATGATTTTCAATGGATTGTCAACAAGGTGTATATAACAAAAGTTAGTGTTGGGGGCGTTCCATGTTTTTCCCCAGTGTTTCCCTGGTTTAGGAGACAGTGTTCCTGTTTACTGCATTTAAATATTATAAACCTAGAAGAAAAAAAAAAGGTTTAGTGACAACGCAAGCTTTGCTTTTAAAACTACACCCTTTTATTTTATGCCACATGGACTTAAATATTATAAACTAGAGGGGATGTACCCAGTGCATTACACGTTCTCACCAGAGCTTCTAATTCCATCTGTAAACTTTTCTTCCTGGATTTGAGCCTCATAATCTCCTCCTGCTCCCTGTTTCTTTGATTGAAGAGCTCCTGCCGACGAATCCGTTCCAGCTCTTGTTGTCTCTGACGTTCCAGTTCTTGCTTTGCAGCCTGTGCAATAATTCAGAAAATACTGTAAATTGCAGTAGATCTTACATCATCATGAGCTCATACATACATACACCTCCATTGTAACAAAGCAACACAAGATATACGTTATACAAGCTGCAGTGTAAATTGTGGGATGCGTGAGTTCAAATGAAACCATACATTATTGCCTCTGAAGGATTCATGGCACCTGATTAAAACTGTATAGATTTTTAGCGTATTATTCAGCACAGCCTTAAATATTTTGCCCCAACTAAAGACATTTGCAATCTCCTGCATCCCAACGCATTGACATTTATTTCAAGAATAAGGTATCCACCTGGAACAGGTAAATGCAGTATTATTCGCAGGTGTTTCATACTTCAGCAAAAACACAAAAATATTTACAATGTGTCCTCCTATTTCTGCATAAAACCAAATAGCATTATAGACTCTCACGGGGGTCCAATAAAAGTGCAGTTAAATCCGATTTCCAAATATCCAAGCACAAAGTCCCATCTCATTGTCTGGTACTCTTGTCAATAAATGCTTCTCTCCAGTGGTGTATTTTGGATTTGTGCTGCCCTAGGCACAACTAAATTCGGGCACCCCCAAAATCTAAATTTGACCCCCCAATTCGTGCAAAGGCCTATTTTTTGACTGACAGACATATGCCCTCATTGATACATGCACTGATATACACTCACTGACAGATACACAGTCATTGGCACACACATACAGTCATAAGCACACACTGTTTAACAAACACCCACTTTCACTGACAGACACACACTGACACACCCACTCTCTGACGGGCACACATTCTCAGATACACATAAAATGACATACACACACTGACACACACTCACAGGCACACCCATTCTCACTGAAAGACACACACTGACAGCTACACTCATTCACTCACTCACAGTAAGGTGGACAGCCCCAGAACACAAGGCAAGCAAGGCATTTGTCTGGTAGCTTGGGGTGGCATTTTTTTGCGGCACTTTCAGGGGGGGGGGGGCCGCCCTAGGCAAATGCCTTGTTTGCCTTGTGGTAAATACATCCCTGCTTCTCTCACATGTTCTGTATACAGATTTCTTGTCATGATTAATACTGCATTTCCTAAGTATACTTGCATTATTGATATATAGTAACAGATCAGACCTCTCCTGTGTGAGCCCTAAACAATGCAGATGATGTGCAGTATATTGTGCTTGTGGAGGACAATTGGTGGAATCAGTTCCACCACTGCTGTAAACTAAACCTGAATAATAGACAAACGCTGCTTAAAAGACAATGACTTCAGTTTATGAAAGTAATGAGGCAAGATTTAGGAAGCAGTAATAGTTGAATTTTTTGTATTAAACTCCAGGGGTATGTCTTACCTCTCGCCTCTCGATTTCTTTTCTCTTCTCTTCCTCTCGCTGCCGCTCAATTTCTCGCTGTCTCTCCAGGCGCCTCTCCATCTCCAGCTGTTTCTTCCGTTCCTGCTCTTGGCGCTCTCGTTCTCTACGTTCCTGCTCCTCCCTCTCTTTCTGCGCCTTGCGTTCAGCCTCTCTCTGTTGTTGCTCCAGAAGGTGCTGTCGCCTTTTCTCCAGCTCCATGTTCCCCCTCTCCATGTTCTCCTTCCTCTTCTCCTCAAAGGTTACTTTAAAGTAAAATAAAAGCACAGTTAACTTAATAGAGAACTCTACATCGACGGGTGGTTTGAAAAAAAAAAATCACAAAAACAAAACAAAAAACATTTTTCAAGCTTGTCTTCCTGCTGGGCTACATATGCCCTAGTCTTCCATTAACCAGCAAAAAGCAGAGAGCTCAGGTAATATGAATTTAGGATTGCTGTACATCATGAGAAATGTAATTGATAACTATATGAACTGCCAATGTTAGCCATGACTGCTATGTACACTCAAGCATTTTAATTTGGTATTTATAGCCATTGATTGATAACACGGCACTCCAATTACTCTATTTAATATTCTTTATGTTTCACGTATAAACTGTGAGGTGGACAGTTCCACCTTTAGTATTTGATAGCATTTTTAATAATGGGTTTATTGGAATATTGTCCAATTATTTAATGAAAAACTAGCACTCTTAACACACAAGTATCACACTGTAAATAATTACCTGTACATCATAAAACATTGCGGTTAGTCAGTGGATGTGTGTGTGGTCATACGTGCCCACTTTAAATCAGGGGTGCCCACAAGGTAGTTCCTCAGATGTTTTCAAACTATAACTTCCATGATGCTTTGTCATTCTAAAGGCATGCAAATCATGGGAGTTGTAGTGGGGATCTACCTTTTGGGAATCCTTGCATTAGATGGTCACATCAAGAACATTTTGCTCTAGAGACAAGCATAGCTCTGGACTTGAAAGTGAAAGAAAAAAAAAAACATATACTTCACCTGCTGTTTTTTTCTGGGGCGGCTCCTCTTCTTGCATCCTATGATATGATGGAACTGTTCCATTTACAGGATCAGAACCACCCCTGGAAAAATAAAAGACATAACTGTATTCACAATATATCCCCCCAACTCAGCTCTGTCCAACTTTAACACTATGTGGGCCACGCTCCATCAAAACAAAGAACTCTGGTACACAGGGACATACATCTAGCTGGACAAGCCAGACCAATGCGTCAGTGACCCTTATATTCCTGGTGAATATCCCGGTTCTTGCTCTGGGGTACAACAGATATTAAAGTTCTCAATTATGTATTGCTCCTAAAATCACACACTGAGTGTGCATGCAGCTGCCATCATCTGATACAGATACGTATACATACAACATTTTAAGGAAACTACTGCATAAAAGTTACGTTTTATTTTAACATGATACCCAGTCTCTGGAGTGTGATCATGTTTTGGTATTTTTCTATATTATATGCTGAAGAGCACTGGGCATGAGACTGAATATCCTGGAGTGCAAGTTTTTTAATTGTATGTATATGTGTGTATATATTATTTTTTTATATGAACCCATTGAAGAGGTGCATGAACACTGATCTAGGATGTAGTAGTGATTTCCCAATTATCACTAGAAAAGCAACATCATAGCATCCTATAATTTTACTTTTGTAACTGTGCTAATCCATATATCAGCAACTTGTACCAACGAACATAAAAACACAGGAGAACAATGAGCTTACAGGGAATTCTGCATCCCTGGGGGCTCTACATGCACCATAATGCTTGCTGAGAGATGGTCATTTAAGTTCTAGAAGGGACATAGAAAACAATCCACAGAAACTGCAGGGTCAAAAGTTATCTATCACACGACTCGGAATATGCTAAACGTTGCTGCCTAACACATAGGCGTTTCAAAATCATTTTCTGTAAAGTGAGCAGGAGATGTAGTTCTGTAACATATAAGGACATACATCCTGGTCACCAACATTTCATTTACAAATATATCCCATTAAACATCCAATGTTTGGTACTTACATGACCGGGAAACTCATCTTTCTCATAAACCAAGCACAACCCATGTCCTATCATTGACTGATTTGTCCTTCTCATAATGCAAAAAAGTTACATCTAGTCAAGAGTGAACATTGAAGAATAAGAACAAGAACTGTATCAGTTTTGGTGAAGTTCCTGAAAATAACGCCTGTTCAGTTCAGATAAAGTGGAGGGGTTTAACCTCAGCCCTGTGACAGGGCTCTACAACCAACCCATTTATCTATGAAGCCAGATACTGGCATTCCACTGCCTTTATCTCCTGGATAAAACGACCTCCGCACAGTGCATTCTGGCAGAAGTCAGCAGGCAGCAGCCACAGTGCAAACTCTCAAGGCAGAACAGCGATCAGAGCCGGATTAACCCAGTGTGAAACACTGCTTGCGTACAGAGGTTTCTTTGTATAAATTTAGTACAGGTTTTTTTTATTTTTAATTTTTTATGAATAGCAAACACACACACAAAGAAGAGGACGCATATTTTTCACTATTTGTGAGAATGTATATAATGTTTGGTAATTATTAAAATTTATGTAAATGTATGCAGATTTTCTTTATCATTTATCATATTTGCACCCCTACAAATCTCAACTGTAACTCCACCTCTGCCATCAATTGCAGCCAATGCATGCTGTCAATGAACGATGAACAGGCAGCTTTGGTGCCCTCTGAGATCCTCCCCCTATAGTGAGGCAAAGTGATTTCACAAATGTAAGATCTAGCTTGAAGGAGAAATTGGTCTCGGCAGTAGTCAAAGTTGTATTTTTTGGAAGGGCAGGTACCACCAAGATTAATCCAACAAGGGTGTTTTATTAAAACAATGTTTTTGGTTGGAGTAACTCTTTAACGATTAAATACGTCTACCTGAAACAGTTGTTGCTGGAAACATTAGGTTTTAAAAACGTACCGAAAAGAAGGAGGTATAAGACTTGGGGGCAGGGTTAGAGGGAGAGGCTGCCCAGATTTAGCCATATCCATTAAATGCATTGCAAGTACAAACTCGTCTGCTCTCAGCTTTCCATCTCCATCAATGTCAGCAAGGGACCTTAGGATAAAAGAAAGAACAGTTACATGTGTGTCTGCAGAGCCAACATGAGGGTCATTTATGTATCAAGAAATTAAATCTCCTGCTACCTGTATGCAAACACTCTGAAGAGCAAATGGAACGCGGAGATAATTCTTTAGCATTTTTAACACTAGACCAACATATTAGACTCCTGCATGATTCTTCACTAGAGGAGGACACACTGGGAATTTAAAAGTAAATTCATTGTTAATTTAAAATTTTAGGCCAAAAACTGAAAATATACCTCACTTGGAGGACATTCCCCATTGGATTCTTTGTCCTAAAATGTGAAATTTGCTTTGAACAGTTTAGTGAAAATGAGAAGACAAACCAGGCATGGCACTGTCAATGCATGGTTAAATGGAAAAGCCATTTGGTTTATGTAATTGCCCAGCCTGCAGAAATTATGTTTTGTAGCCTACATTTGATTCCTTTATTTAGATTGTGTTTGCATAGATATGAATAGAAACAATTCTCTGTACAGAGGGGACCTGACTGCATTCGTGACTCTAAGTGGACTATAGATTATTTGTTAACTTCTAATTATACCAAAGCTAGAAGGGGAGGCTAATATGGGTACTAACAGGTTAAACTTGTGGATCTGCCGGGACGACAAACGGGACCGGGCATTGTGCCCTCTGGGGGACATAGAATCACACCTGTCTTGTCACATACACATCAGAACCCTTGGGTTTGCTATAGATGAACCATGTCTGCTTACGGATGACCTTGATGAGACGACAAGTTTCGTACATGATTAGACATGCATGCCCACAATGTTTGATACCCCCCCGGCTACCCTGACAAGTACTACTGTTAAGAAATGGGACCTGCGAGTCCAGTGCATCACAGTATACGATGAAACGCTGTGACCTGTGCGTCACCAATGTCTGCAAGTATATAAACTTACTGGTTCTCGCATACCTTTAGCCGCTTTAAACATGACCAGTGGGACCTACGAGTCCACACGGTGGTTTCTTTCTTTTACTGGTATCTTGGACAAGAAAATTCTCAATAAAAAGATATTTACAAAAAAAAACAACAAAAAAAAACTTGTGGATCATCAAAGTCAAGGATTTTCCTAAACATGCGTGTTTTCCTTCCTTTGCTTCTAATCATCCCTTGCAGTGTACATTGCATTGCCTGTTCATATCCTGTCCCATGACTGTTCTGGACATTCAACATTCTTAACAGGAAACTTTACAGACTCGAAGAAAAGTCTGTGGTGCTTGCTTTTATGGCTGTTTGTAAATTTAGGCTTATGTTTAGTTGAAAACTAAATCCGGGTTGCCAAATGTTCCTTGGTGTGTAATGATTAGAAAAAATGTAGTGGTTATGATGGTAGGAAGAATTCTGTCCCATTGTAAGTAGTTCATCAGTTTTCCAACAGTTTGAAACATACCTCGGTCCTCTGGGCACCCACTGTCTGACCTCTTTTTCTTCTAGTGTAAATTTTAAAGTCCCTACTTAATGCAATAGTGATGTCAATTCTACTCACGTTAATTCTATACAAACACGGAGAATGTATATATCAATAGCAAAAGGGGGACTACTACCGCAGATATATGAAAAGGAATCAGGTAGGTATCAAACTGCTTGAAAATGGTTTAAATACTTACCCTAGCACCTGGACTCCCTTTGGGCACCATAACCACTACAGCAAGCTCTAGCTGTTATGGTGCCTAAACAGACCTTTTAATTCAATAAATAAAGAGCAGAGCTCACAGGACTATGACACAAAATAAGATATTTTAATTGATTCCACCAGATAAGGATTTATAAAGTCAGACGGTTACATTTATAAATGATAAAGAGAACCAAATTAGAGATAATTATCAAAGGACAAAAAATAAATAAAGATTAAATCACAGTTCATCTAAAGTCAGTCTGTACTGGGGTTTAGCGGTTAGAAATACCCACCAGATAGTCGCTAGCTGAGTATGCGAGAGGTTTGATTGGATCAGTGCATTTTTCACCTGTGAGCCTGTAAATGGAGAAAAGGACTCAAAATTAGGCACCAGGTTGGAAGTGACTCTCATTTTAAAAGTATTAAACGCAAAATGTCAAAAACAACAACAACATATCTAAAAAATTAAGCAAAAAAGAATACAGCAGTGAGCTCAGCTCAAACTAGATGTGCCAATCAGGAGCCTCACATGCAGGTCTATGGGGGTCTTTCATTATCCTATATAATCTTGTTCAGAAGAGGTTTCTGGGATTTGCAGTGCAGCTCCGGACAGTTTAATGCAGAAGTTCCACTTATCAGATAAGATGACGTAAACTGCTTAATAGCTTGTTAACAGCCATACTATGGGTGCTATGAGAGAGCAGCTGCAGTTTGGACTAGCATGGAGTTAGAATCGGGAGAGGGAAGATGAACAGGGTGCATACATACAAAGTGTGCAAGCTATAGAAACTATTTTGTAAGTGCAGGACAGAAAGTAACTCCTCCTCCTAACATCTGGGACAGAGGAAACATGTTTATATACCTGCAGCAATTTGCAGATCAGCTACTCTGGCCTTAAATTTGAAATTTAATCCTCACTTTAGTAAATAACCCTAATGGTGTCTCTCCCCCCCATTATTTTCTTGGGGTGTTCTACCCCTTACACTTCACACCAATGTATAGCATTAAAGGAATGGGAGGGTGCAGCTTAAGAGTTTTATAAAAGTGCCAATCTCTCTTTAAATTGTAAGAAAGGGGGCACAACCTGTTAACCTCTTAAGCACTTCAAAAAGCTCTTGACATGAGATTTTACATAGATCTTTCTTTCTGCAAAGTGGGTAATATTCAGAATATGACCAGCAAAATGCACAATGGGACATGAGAGTGCAGTTTTAAAATGTATAAAGGAAGGAGATTGGGATATGTGATGAGAGTAGAAGTCTAGTGCACGTGAGAAATGTTTGAGAAGGTCTGGAGAGTTTGTTTCTGATCAATGCATGCTGCAGATGAGCACAACAACCTACGGCTGCCTGAATTGTGTTGTATGCTTACCTGTGAGGTAGCCACACATGGATTTATCTAGACTGTTGAACTTCTGCCTGTACTTTAATCTGGCAGCCTGTGGTACTGCCCAGTCCTGGAATCCAGCCTGGGGAGAATTGCCAGTCAAAGAAGTGGTAGATGAGGAATTGGAGCTGAAAGTATAAGGAAAAAAATCAGAACATTAAATGAAAATTAAATGTAAAGATCAGGGTATTGCAACAATATCTATATTATGTATAATTAGTTAACAAGGACAGAATTTGGTCAAGATCAGAAATATGCAGTCACAATAATTGAACATTTGCAGTTCACACATTTAATAAACCCAAATCTGCTTGACATTTGGGTATTTGAACTTTAAGTACAATCACTTGTCTGCTTTAAAATCAATCTCACATGTGAATCTGCATAAAATATAGGATTTGCAGGGGCGTGGCCGTGCCGCAGAGAAAGATGTCCGCCTGAGTGTGCTTCTCCTCCGCAACCCCGTGCTAAACCATCACTATCTACCTGCACATATCGATAACAGGGAAGTCCCACAAAACCTCAGGAGTCCATCGATCCCTAGAACCCCAAAAGACCTAACTTGATTCCCCTTCTTGTGCCAGAACCTGACATTCACGCCAGACCTGGGCACGAGGCTGGACATACATACACCACCACATTCCATAACCACTCCTAAGCAGAGAATTTATGGCATTTCAAGAATTATGCCTGAACCCAGACCCATTAGAACACGGATTCTCCTACTTATACACCACACAACAACAACAAACCACCTCTTTCTTATGGGGAAATTGGAAAGAGGCAATGGGTTTGACCCTCACAGATGCACAATTGCAAAAGATTTGTATTATAAACACACCACTGCTCATTATCAAGCTAGGTGCAAGAATCAGCATACAAGTTGCTGAGCTTAGGGTACAGGACCCCACAGTTATTGGCTACATATGATCTCTCTTGCACCAGGAACTGTTGGAGGTGTTTGGATGCAAAGGACTCTACTCTGAACATTTGGTTGGAAATGCCCAAAGGTTTGCCCTTTTTGGCAAATGCGATCCCCCCTTTCTCTGATAAAGGTGCCAAGATATTGGGACATTTGTTCTGATACTATTCACATTTAAATGTAACCATTTAATAGTACACATCTCTTCATACACTCAATTAGCCGAAAAACCTGAACAGATGGATCTATGGACAGAATATTGAAGTGCTTACAGTGCTTACATAGACACAAAGCCAATGGCAAATAGAACAGAGCAATGACAAAGAATAACATTTATTTATTGCAAAAAGTATTTCATTTCCATCAGTCGGCTGCATTTGGACAGGCTAAAATTTAGACAACACTTATGTTAATTCAACGTCACTACTGGAAAATCGGGACATCAAAAAACAGCGTAATCAATGCCCAGATTGTGTAGTCCAAATTTCCCAGGAGAGTATCAATTTTTTAAATTTTTTTATAATCCATAGATGGAAATATCAGTCTTTAGTGAATAATGCTGTCAATCACAAATTAGATCTGGCTTTAAGATAATATTGAAGGGTCAGTGTTAGGACCCGCTTAGGGGGGTCTGCCTTGACGTTGGCAGGCGGGCATTCCCTCCAATAGCCATTGGAGCAACTAAATGACCTCCATTTGTCTAAATATACATAGGGATTAAGGAGAAAGCGCAGGTAACGTTTTTCTTTTCTTTGGTTTTTACTATATATTGGGGCTGATGTGTGTTGTAGTCCTTGCTGCTTAAGCGCAGGACTTCTCTTTTTGTATTTGTATTTAAGATAATATTGTTTTGACTTTGGTCAATTCTGACAGCCACCAGCAGTGTGTTTTCTGGCAAATGTAAATATTGCCTTCACTCTAAGAAGAGAAATATTTTACACTATCAGAGAAAAGTGTCAGGGTTTAAACACCAAAACCACTTCATTAAGTTGAAGTGGTTTTGGTGCTTAAAATGTACCTATAATGCATGTGACACAGTACTAAAGTAAATATGGATACATAATTAAAGAATACATACCTGCTAGATCCCAGGTCTATCAGAGACTGAGTCTTCTGCATAGTGGAGGGGGTGCTGCCGCCAAATCCTCCACCCATAAGCATAAATGAGCTATTATGAGGCAGTGCTGAAAACAAACATTACAACAATGAGCTACAATGTCTCCCCTAGAAAGGCCTGCTGTCTACAGGCAACAACAAGTCTGATGGTAGTGGTGTCTGCAAGTTATACTGTAATGGATAGATGTACAGAAACAAAAGACGAAGCAAGCAGGGGAACGCAGGTTAAAGATTAAGCTTTTGACTGAATTGGATTTAGATAGCTGGCAAAGGTATACTGTGATTGACCTTTTCATCAGGGAGTCTATGCCTTCCTCTAGTAAGGGTGTAGCAAAAGATTCATTTCTGGGAGGCTTATTGTTTGGAAAATGACAGATTTTAGTTGCCTCCTTCACCCAGCATTCTTTTTAAAAAAAACAGAGTACATTGCAGATATTCAAAAGAAGACTTACTCGAAGACAAAGGCACAGGGAAAGATGACAAGAGAGAGGACGTTCCATTTGGCAATGTCGCTGATGAGCCAACAGAAGGCACAAAAGAGCTGGACATAGGCAAGGGTGGCAGAGAGCTCATTGAGGTTATAGAGGTGGTAGGTGCCAGTGGTAATAGCGTAGGCATAGGCTGTGGCATGGATGGCGGCATGGACAAGTTTGGCATACTTCCCATTCCTAAACAGAAATTAGAAGAGAACAACCATAATTGCTACATAATAAGGCATTTCTTTCAAATTATTGCAAACAAGAATCTTTAGAAACAAATGTTAGCCCAGGTACGTTTTTAAAACATCTAGGTGGTGGCAGTATTTTGTGGCTTCTAACTCACAAACGACTAAGGGTTTCTGTTACAATGACTGAAACAGACATGGAGGGAACACTGCAAAATATGAAATCCACAAATTGGCAGACCACCATTTATCCATTTGAATACCACAACAATCTTGCATGTTGATTGGCCAGGCTAATTTAGAGCATTGCCGACGTCATACTCCTAAATAAGTCAGGGAATCTGCTCTGTAATGTAACAAAGTTATGCTGCAATTATCTTCCCCCCCCTTTTTTTTTTTATTAATTAATTTTTTAATTTTGAATGCACAATTACCTGCTACTTTTGACATACATAAAAATAATTCTTCTAACCAGGTCTCATTCTGAGCAATCACACAACACAATAAAGGGAATTAATTACTTTATAATACTTTCACTCCAATACTTTACAATACCTATTTAGCAGCGTGTTTGTTTAATTTATCATACTTTATATTGAATCTGTTTTGCAATGATTTTCAGTAATCAGTAATCAGTAAAGAGCACTTGGTAAGAAATGGCTTTTTAAAAAGCCTATATTTAAATTCTAATTAAAGGGACACTATAGTCACCCAGACCACTTCAGCTCAATTAAGTCGTGTGAGTGCCAGGTCCCCCAGGTTTTAACCTTCAGATGTCAACATAGCAGTTTCAGAAACTGCTATGTATACATTACGGGTTAATCCAACTTCTAGTTGCTGTCTTCCTGACAGCCGCTAGAGGCGCTTCTGCGATGCTGGATGCGAAAATCGCATCAAGCGTGCAGAACGTATATAGGAAAGCATTGAGAAATGCTTTCCTATGGATTGTTTGAATGCGTGCGAGGCTCTTGCCACTTGCGCATTCTGCTCCACTCAGGAGCCAACGTCGGCAGTGGAGGAGAGGTCACCAGCGCAGAGGGAGCCTAGCCCTGGATAAAGGTAAGTAGCTAAAGGGGTTTTAGCCAATTTTAGCCACTCCAACTCCAAAAATGTTTGCAATTCTGATGATGTTACCAAGAGGGTGGGGCCAATGCCGGCGGACCGGCAGGGCGCTAGAAATGAGGAGTTTTTCATGCTTTTAAAGGTGGTGAGAATGGGTGGCAAACCACCTTAATGGTGGGTTTAGCACAATATGGTCAGGAATAAATTTTTTTGTGTTCCTGACCCAAAAGTGTTCCTTTAAATCCAATCTCAGATTTAAACCGGTCTGAGCTGATTATCATTTTGATGATGCTTGTGGATGCAACAAAAAGAATAGGTAAATGGTCTTCCAAAAAGTCAGTGTGACATATACCTCACAGAAAAACAAACCACAGATCTATATTGTAGACGTGTATCTAACTTTGGAAATACATTTATAAATAAGAGTTTCATGTGATGATAAATAACATTTTAAGAAAGAGTGCATATTTCTCCCATAACCCAGCTACTCACAACCTGTAAACCAGTTATTTGCCTGTGAAAACAAATATTAAAAAAAAAAAGGAAATCCTATAAAGGTGCCAAAAAAAACATAAAAAATGTCACTGGATATAATCAGCATTTTGGCAAACCAGAAACAACCCAATGCTGCTGCACAACATCTCCAACTACAACTGTCAGGAAGCCATATAGTGGTAGAGGATTGTGGCAGTTGTATTCCAACTCTATCTTTAGGCTTCAGATCAATGCGTTTTAACACCTAACACGCACCATGAAGACAGATTCTGTGCATATTACATGAGGGTATGTGCAGCTAGCAGCATGTAAAAAGTGAGATGAACATACCATAGCGAGAGGACATTAGTGGTGAGATGATTGGAGGCTGCTTCATAGAAGGTGGAAGGATTGCAGGCAGAATCTGGCCCTGCAGCTTGAGCTTGATGAGCTTCATTGCAATAGAGAATTCCTGTTGGTCCATCTTTCCATCTTTGTTCAGGTCTGATAGTGACCTAAAAGAATACATTATGCATTGTAGTAATGGAACTCTGCTCACAGCCTGAATCACAATGATAATGGGCTCTCCTGATATACTATGTGACAGTATTACTGTTGGGAAGATGGTTCCACCCATCTCCGAGACGGAAAGCACTCACAAAGCAGTTCATCTAGAACTGCTCCCATCCGTGTCATTTTCATGCTCTATTTCTTTATAGGGTGGGGGTACTTTAACGTAGCTCCAGGATTACAGATTGTGGTTTTCAGACTGGAATAAATTAATTGTAAGTAAACTAAAAACCCTTGCAGAGTACAATCCTGTTTCAAAAGGGTGTAGCAATATTGAGGGTTAATATAATGTCCTGGGTCCCTGTAGGAAGAAAAGATGGCTTTCCTTCTCAGGCAAAAACTCTGTTACATTTTGCATCCGAAGAGAATGGTCAACTGATATGCACTTTTTTTTTTGCCTCAAGTTCTTCCTATTGAGGCATTTGACAGTTTCATCTATGGTCCAAGCTCCGATGTTGGTGAAATCCCTTTTCCATAATACTTAAGTAAAAAAAAAAAAGAAAAAAAGAAAAAGAATGTTACACCTTACCATATTTGAGCTAGAACAGCTGGGGGAAGGCCAGATTGTAAGAAAAAGCCACGTGCCTGATCACCTGCAATCATAAATTGTACAAAAAAACAAAACAAATGTGTTAAAGAGGACTTAGAGAATGGGTAAAAACCTTGACCATTATTAAATCCAGCTTCACAGTCATCACAATATTACAGAAAAACCTTACCACTGCAGATGTTTGCGAAGAACATTTCCCATGATGCACACTGGTCGATACCAGTTTGTTAATATTTATGTTTTGTAAACATGTTGATACTCTGTATGATTTTAGACCATGTTCATCATTATTGCTTCACTACTATCATTCCCTGTACTCCCTCGCTGCCGGATTCATGTGTTAAACACTTGCCATAAGTGAATACATTACTTCTTCACTGACTTAATAAAACTGCATGCTGGCATCGATAGGGTCATTCAACCTTACAATTAAATCATTGGGCAGGCTGCAGGCTATAAACAGGACAGATAACGAAAACTTGCTGCAAAGATGGCATCAAAATATGGAGAAATGTGCCTACCACACTACTATATTCTAACCACAAGAGATGTGGAAGCCTATTACTATGGTCGGCTGCCTGCTAAACCTTCCTCTATCTGCGGAAGCAAGGAAGCCGGGGGCAGTGGTGTCCTGTGCCAGAGCCCCAACTTCGAAGATTAGAATGGTTGCAAAACTATTTAAAGGGACACTAAATGCTTATTGCATTTGTCCTACTGAGTGGAATAATTCCCTTCAGGCTTTTCTTTTCAGAGAAAATGTAGTGTTTACATTACAGCCTAAATACCTCAACTGGCCACTCTTCAGAGGACTACTAGAGGTGCTTCTTGGGCCAGTACTTCAGAGAAAGCAGCACTGCCATTCAATGTCTCCACGCTTTGCATGAAGACACTGAACTTTCCTCATAGAGATGCTTTGATTCAATTCATCTCTATGAGGAGATGCTGATTTGTCAGGGGTGTTTTTGACTTGTGCTGGCTCTGCCCCTGATCTGCCTCCTTGACAGCCTCAGCCAATCCTATGGGAAAGCATTGTGATTGGCTGCAACCACCACTTCTGATGATGTCAGCAGACAGGGGCAGAGCCAGGAGCTGCAGAATTGAATACAAGTACGATTTTACTATATTTAAGGAGGCAAGAGGGGGCCAGGTGGCGGTTTTAACACTATAGGGTCAGGAAAACATGTTTGTGTTTATGACCCTTTGTTTGTGTTTATGATCCTTTAACTTCTGGAGATAAAATGGCACCCAGTTACTCATGTCCAATAACAGCTTAAATTAGTTTGAGTTGTTAGTGGAGAGGGAGTGTTGATTTAAACATTCTAGACATTGTTCGCAACAAAGAGTATTTAAGAAGCTCTGTAGAAATATGAAAAAAAAAATAGCTTATGTTATGTTAGGATATTTTCAAACGTTTTTATCTTAAAACAAAGGAAGATAAGTCAGTAAATACGAAACACTATGTAGCATTGTTATAGGAAACACAGTGTACATGACAACAGTTCGATATTTCAAAATATAACAGAAATAGGTTTAAATCCACAAAAATACCGGTCATGGGAGTGATCTGGTTGTCAGTAAATAACCCCCCCGCAAAACAAGCCAAAAAAACAAACAAACAAAAAAGCTTTGCGTATTTGATTTTCAGCATTCCGCCATATTAATATCATTGGTATTTATATGGTGCTAACCTATTCTGCAGGGGATAATAAAATACATATAAATGGATATTCCAAATTCCACTGGAACTACTATACCCTAAATTTTCTTAACTCCGGTGTGAAACCACATCCTCTTATAACAGTTACAATTTAAATAAATTCATAGGAATAAAAAATAAAAGTTTCCTGCTTCAGCTTAAACCATTTAAAGCTGGCTTTAAGCAACAAATCTAGTACAGATCAGTGTAATCTAATGGCTGTGTTTACAGCCTTTGAATTCTGTCCCATGGTTTAATATCAAACCGCTTACGAATGGGTATTAGCCATATAAATAAAGCCCAAGTAGCCATCCTGAGCTTGCATACTATGAAATATTACATTCTTAAAGGGACACTAGTGTCACCTGAACAACTTTAGCTTAATGAAGCAGTTTTGGTGCATAGAACATGCCCCTGCAGCCTCACTGCTCAATCCTCTGCCATTTAGGAGTTAAATCCTTTTGTTTATGAACCCTAGTCACACCTCCCTGCATGTGACTTGCACAGCCTTCCATAAACGCTTCCTGTAAAGAGAGCCCTATTTAGGCTTTCTTTATTGCAAGTTCTGTTTAATTAAGATTTTCTTATCCCCTGCTATGTTAATAGCTTGCTAGACTCTGCAAGAGCCTCCTGTATGTGATTAAAGTTCAATTTAGAGATTGAGATACAATTATTTAAGGTAAATTACATCTGTTTGAAAGTGGAAACCAGTTTTTTTTTTGTCATGCAGGCTCTGTCAATCATAGCCAGGGGAGGTGTGGCTAGGGCTGCATAAACCGAAACAAAGTGATTTAACTCCTAAATGACAGTGAATTGAGCAGTGAAATTGCAGGGGAATGATCTATACACTAAAACTGCTTTATTTAGCTAGAGTAATTTAGGTGACTATAGTGTTCCTTTAACAATGGGGCAGATTAAAAAAACAAAAAAACAATCCCTTGTAAACTGTACTATATACAAACAACTAGTGCAAAATACAGAATCCGGGTACAATTCTGTATGATGCACACATTGCAGCTCTCTCCAGAACGTAAAAATACTGTTCCATAAATGCCATTCTCCTTTTACACAGGCTATTTGAGAATTGTTTTGTATCAAATATTGTGATGGCTTTTCTATTTGCAAAAATGACTTTTCAGTTTCTAGGCTAATATTTCATAGCCAGTTTGGAATATTGCAAAATAACGGATATCATATATTCAATGAGACAAAGACATGCGCACGTGCACACACGCACGCACGCACATGCACGCACTCATACTTACACACATACAAGTGATTTATTTTTAATATCTCTAGCCACACTCCTGTTCGTTTACCTTTTGTGCCAGGAGGGTGGCTTGGAGTCCTGCTGCTGGTGGTAGTGAGGGGTCTGGAGCTGTTCATGCTCCTCTCCCCTCGCGGCTGCCTCCCTCCTGCGCTATCCCCGCAGAAGGCTGTCATTTCCTCCCAGTCGGCCAACATTACAGGGGTCCGATTGCGGTCTTAAAGGACCGCGGCACCCGTTCAGTAGTAATGTTTCCCCGGTTCTGTGATTATAGCACCGTGGAAACATTCTGCGGTACCCCAATGTGCACGTCGCGGTGCCTGTCACACAGTTTGGGAACCGCTGGATGAAACAATAAAATTAAACTAATACGGGTAACAGCAAAGTTTGTATGCAAGATGTGCACGCAATGTTGTAAATAAAGTTATGATACTTTTAAAGAGAAAATAGGTTTGTGGAGATTGCATTGAAGCTATTATACACCATTTCTTGCTATCTTTTTCCTGGATCACCTTTAAAGTTTGGGAGAGAAAGCCATTAGATTTAGGGATGACGGTCATTAGACTTAGAGACATCTTTGTACTGTGCGCAGTCTATAGGGGTCCCTGGGGTTAGACATTGCAGGGAAGAAGTCCTATCAGTTGACAGTCAGCTCTAACACATTTTCAGTGTGTTGGCATTCTAATGGAAATGAAACACACTGTATTTGCTTGGGAGGAATTAAGTATGCTAAATCAGAATAATTCCTGCACCCACCCACTTATTAGACAGTCTGATCGATCAGAATGCACTGATCATGTTCAACTCTCTAATCAGCATATTGGTCTGTGCAGATAAGTAATGTTTAGGCATTATCCTTGCATGGTTACTTTGAAGATAATGATTGACAGACATGGTTTTAAAGCAGGATCCTGAGTTAATCTGTAACTTGTCAACTTTCACACATTTCGCAAACACATAATGAGAGCAGTACAAGCTGACCACATGTGTCTGTGTCTGAGGCCCCAATCGTGGATTAACAAGCATGTAGTTGTGTGAATCTGCTGATTGTGTCAAATTCCCTCAATGAGTCAGCGCAGAGAAATGGGTGGTTAGCTTCTATGTAGCAAATTTACAAATTTAGTGTGTAATAATGTTACAGTTGTAGCGGACTGAGTTTTGCTACTAGCCACCTTTTATATTTTTGGCTGTACATAACCTTATTTGTTGCATTATTTTATATTATTTGCCACGGTTCGTTACTTATAGGAAACAAGTAACAAGCTGTCCTTTTATATCATTCGTCTGGTTGTTCGTAAGAATCCTATTCCCACTATATTAAGCCGCACCAGTGGTGTTTGGTCGTCGAGTGTCTGGAACCCAAATCAGACACTCGACAGCACGAACACCGCAGAGACTTCCATCCTCGCACAAGTTTGTGAGAAATCAAGGGAACAGAGCGGCGTTCGGTGAAAAGTCATACGAACAAAGACACAACCCATTATGTTAAACATTTTTTTCGTGAATTTCAACCTCACGAATGTAGACCGACCGCATGGCCAAAACGCATGGAACTATCCACGGCTTACACCTCATGTGCGGTCAGTAAAACTATGACCTCCATAAAACTTTCGAACCCCTGAACCGATCTGGGTGATTTTTCAGTATGTTGCTCCCCCAGATCGAGGCTATCAGGGGATATGTAAATTATGGGTGTATGTTATTGTTTTGGGATACATCCAAGAATTGGGGAAAAATGTGTTTTATAACTTATAGGTAATTAAGTTCTCTCTCATGCTGAGGGGAGGGAATATGTGTACTGTATCTATCTATTGATTGGCTGATTCCTAATTCTCTGTGGGTGTCTCCCTTGCATGGGAGAATTGTATAAAAGCTGAGTGTGTGGATTAAAGACCAGCGCTGCTCCTAATACTGAGTGTTGTCCAGTTATAAGGAAGGGTGATGGGATATTTGTATAACCTCTTGTATTTCTGCCTGCTATCCTGAAGTAACCTGCATGTTTTTGAGTAGCTGTTGGAGTGACCAGCGGAGAATAAGCCCTGCTACCATTGTATACTTCCTATTTAATCAAGCATTAAATGGGACACAGGGACAATCCAAGCACCCAGACCACTTAAGCTAATTGAGGTGATCTGGGTGCTGTGTCCCTATTGCACTTAGTGCTGCATTGTTTACATTGCAGCTCTCAGTTTGCCCTTTGTGGCGGTCTTTGGTCGGTAATCTGACACTGGACGTCCTCACGGACCTTCAGTGTCAGATTTTCCCCATAGGAAAGCATTGAATAATGCTTTCTTATGGAGCGGTCTAATACGCGCGCGTGGCCATTGCCATGCATGCGCATTAGGTTTCTCGGCTGAAGTTGGCGGGGGAGGAGCCTGACACAGCGCCGAGGGACATCGGCGCTGGATTCAGGTAAGTAGCTGAAGGGGTTTTAACAGGATCCTGCAGTGCCAGGAAAATGGGTTTGTTTTCCTGGCGTTAATTAAAACAAGCATTTGCCTGGCTACTGGAATTATAAATGAAAACCTAAACGCATGCCTAGCGTCTTGACAGAGAAGAAAGGTAAAAATCCAATCCAATAACCATATGTAATTAGGCTGAAATGGTGCTATTTGTGTGCAAAGTGCTCAGTAATGTACATCATGAGATTTGGCAGAATTCTCAGCATTTAACACTTTGTTAAAGAATGTGTGTGCAGAGACAGTTTCTGGGTTGTGCGCGTTTTACACACGGCTCTGGGTAACAGGTCAACGGATATTAAATTATTGCGCTCAGGATGAATAGATTCTGGATATCATAAATAAGGGGGTCTGCTTTTTTAAATCTTTCTTTTGTTGTCCTTTCAACAGATTTTGCATCACATCAGTAATGACTTTTCTCCAACCCTGAAGCCTTGAGCACAAAGGTTGCATGCATGGCAATTTCCACACTCAATCCAATGCTTCTCAGAGAAGTCCCAAAGCTAATGCTTTTCTATGAGAAGCATTAAGACCCTTTAGTGTCACTATGCTGGGTGCAATGAGGTCAAATATGCAGACTATCGATTTAGAAGGTTTCATGCTCACATTTCCAGTAGAACTGTGGTGATTTTGTTTTTTAAATTTATTATAAATAAAGAGTTGGCTGCCTACCTCCCTCAATTCCCTATTATTTCAATTTTGTGAATCATTGGTTAAGACTTTGGCTCACAGTTTAGTAAATAAAGCCCTAATCTGCTTTCCGATGCACTTGCTCGAACTGTGAGTAATGTGTCCTTAGTTTTCAAAAGAAATTTTTGGTTTTAACCAAGAAATATTTCCTACCAGAGAGGCCACTGCTATATGACGAAGTTAAGTGTAATTGGAGAAAAACATGCAGATATATCGCAACACACAGCCCACAATGAAAACTGGTACACAATGTTTATCATAAGAAACATCAGATGATTAACACTAACATTTACCACAATGGAGGCCTAGCCCCACATAGTCACCTAGGGCCCTAACTGAAATTTACCTTATCTACAGACAAGGCCAGGCATACAAAGCTAAGTTATACATTGCGGTAGAGAAATCACCCACAATAGTATAGATTCAAAGATATATCATTACAAATTCCTCCAACATGGATGCCTCAGATAGTGAAAACAGATGTCTATTAATCAGTCTGTCTCATAATACAAATACTCAGAATGCAACCAACATTTGGGGAAATCTTTTCATATTTTAACTTTTTATTTTGTTTTAAATACGCTTTATTTTTGCATTGTATAAAGATACAAAACAGGCCTGCAATGCCCCAACAACAAGCGTCATAGTATGCATAAGATAACAGCTGAGTGGCTTTTGATTGAGTTACACCATATTTTAAAGTAAGATTACTCGGCATTATAGTAATTACGATAGATTGACCAACATGTCAGACAATATGTAAAGCTTAAGAATGAATAATCGGGATATGCGTACCAACAGAGAAATGTACCGTGGTGTAATGAAGTGTAGCCCTTATGCTAGACTGGAAATCAAACAGGTACCAGAATATGGGGGAATGATTACGAAAAAATTCAAGATAAAAGGGTGATGTCAAGAGGCGGTTAATATGTTAAAACATACTCATTTCAGTGGCCTAGAACTTTGTTATACTGCTCACTTTAACCAGCATGACGACTTAATATGTGGACGTGTCTACCAGTAGAGTAGAGTAGAGAGAGCTTGAGCAGACGTCATTTTCTCTGTGAAGCGTGTTGTGTAGGCAATGAGGCTGGACTAGACTCTCAGTGTTATGTGGATGCAGTAAGATGTGTCCATCCTGTGTGGAAGATAGGACCACCCCACTGCCATCGACCAACATTTTTCTACGCAACTAGTTTAATTAAAAAAAAAAAAAAACTAACAACAAACTGTACACAAAAGCCGTGAGAGACTCTCAGCTGACGGAAAAGTGTGAGCAGATCCTCCGGTCTAATAAAAAAAAAAAAAACAACAACAACAACTGTGGCATTTTTACATCACAACTGTGATGTTTGCATTTTAAATGTTAGTCAAGTTTGTATCAGTTTATCAAAAAGCCAAAAGAGTAAAAAATATGAAGGTTTTAATCATTTCATCGCTCTACCAAGCTGTACATATGAAGATCTATTAATCTTTAAAAAATAACCTTTTGCCTTTTTTTTTTTTACAAAAGAAAACTATTTTTAATATAAACTTAAATTAGATATACTGTACTTTATCTAATTGGCTAGCTCACAGGTGATCGAGTCTGTGTACAGCGATACGGAATTTTGCGGTCGCTATATAAATAATAAAATAACAATAATCAGCAGGAAGACAGTGCCGAAAACATCAGTCGAGCGATTGTTTGTCACATGTTCTTCTTTAATTAACTTAAGAGGCTTGTTAACATCCTCTTTGTATTTAAGCTAGGAACTGAAATCCACTCTCCCTCAGTGACATTACAAATGAAAATAATAAATACTACTTTCTAAAATGTTGCATCTCATTAGATAAATGTTTGCTAAAAAATATCCTCCCAATGTTTGCAGAACATAATATTTAGTGTTGGCCAAGCATCATAGGATTTGTAGTTCTCCTGTGATCTACCTTTTGGCCAGGCCTACATTGTAATGCAAAAAAGCTCTGTGTAACCAACCCTCACCGCTAGCAGAGGAATACTTACAGGAAACCTGCTCATACATATCAAATGTGAGGTTACAGATCAGACAGACCAGTGACATGTTAGTAAATATTAAAGACTCACCAGTTATGAGCCCACCCGCAGGCTTCAGGCTGGCAAACTGTTTGTCATGTTTTGCTCTCTCTTCTGTTGTGATGGCCCACATGTTCGGCCCGCCTGCAAACAAAGCATGTAAGGCAAGTTTAGCTTTTCAGAGAGGATTGCTGTGTCAAACAGTACTATATCCGCATCTGTGTATGCTTCAGTTCCTAAACAGGAAGCACAGACATTCTAAGCTGTCATTGCAGCACACAGGTCGGCAGCTGAAGATTGCTACAGATAAAAAGGCCACTTCCCTAACAAGACCTGCAATTTTAGTTTTTTTTCCAGTCTTATAATCAGTACGACCTTTAATAAGCAACAATGGGAAAGATATACGCCTAAGTCTATTTATCATATAATTTAACTCATTGGCACTACTCACCCCGATAAGTAAAAAATCCCAAACTTGGTACGTACATATTATTCTGGAGACACATGGCATTTGCCAGTTGTCTCTCATTCTATGGTGTATACAATGCCAGAACTCGTATTGCATTAATGAATTATTTTTTGTTATAGTTTTAGACTGAACAACATGCACTTATATTCCACTTAAGAGAACTATGTTGAAATGGAATACAGAGGAAAGTAATTTTCATGCATTTAAAATTCCTGGTGATAATAAGAGAGTTATGGTTTATAACATATGTGTATTGCACAAAACATCAAAATACTGAAGCCCATCGCTTAGCGTAGTAGAATAGCAGATTACCATAACTTTTATAGAGCACTGGAGAATATTCCATGGCTTAGCTAAGTATCAGAACCATTGAACTACACTCGCAAAACACAGGGAGAAGACATTCGTAATAGGTATGTAAATCCTCTGAGATTTCACAGGCTGAACCTCCCAAAAACCCAAGCAGCTGGATAACCTTGCAGTACTGATTGGGTGCACAATTCATTTCTAAACTTCTCTTTTGCCAGATCATTAAAGGGCACTTCATTGGCAAATTTTCAAAAATAGCTCACAAAATCACCTCATCACCTGATCTGGATTAGCTCCAGACTGGTATCTGTTTGCCGTTTGAATCAACCTGAATGGAGCTACAAAAAAAAAAAAACAATAGCAGTGAACACATTCCTGAACAGTTCCAATGAAATGGAAATAATTCATATTTTTTTCCACTGGTCGCACAAGCTGCTAGTAAGCAAACGGAACCAGAACAATTTGGAGTCCATTTCAGATCTCAGAAATTAGTTTAATTCTAGAAGTCTGGTTAATGGGAGAGCACAGTAAACTCTCTTTGTTCATCTCTTCTTCGCTTTGCAGGAGGAAGCATCCAGGGATGGGATCCTGGGTCTTACTCATTAAGCTTTTGGACAGAGAACCACTGGAAGGTAAATTGAAATTTGTGCTTCTCAAAAATCATGGAGCAACACCCTAGATTGGGAGATAGTTTTCCAAACACTAGATCTGTTGCTCATCCTATTAATTAGCAGATCTCTATTCACAGAAGAAAAAACTAAACAAAACAAAACAAAAACACACACCTGATTTCTCGTGAGGCCTACCATTTCCAACATGGCAAAGACAACCCACAAGTTATTCCCTGCAGCAATGTGGAAAAATAATAATCCCGACTAACAGCAGTTTGAGAAAAAAAAAAAAGTCATAAGGAAGGAGCCTGAAACAAGTAAGCATTTTATTTTATTTTAATATACCTTTTTTTTTTTTAATGCTGTGTAGAAAATAACTTGTGGATAGATACACCATAAGATTGGGAGAGATAATGGCGTAATCAACACGTCAACATATAACGTCGACTAGAGAGACTGCCCTCAAACTGGCATCTGGTGTATTAAAGCACCATGCCCATGTCAATGATTTAAAGTAGTTATGGTGGTAGGAGTCTGTATGTGCAGAGTATCTGCTTGAAACACTGCACATATGGAGTTATTTTTATTTGTGAGCCGGGAGTTTGTTGCACCGCTAGCACACATGACTTGGGAAACGGAGAACTCTGTTCCACGCTGCCTAAAGTCAAGTCTGTGCATATTTTGCATCTCTCTTCAGTGCGCAGAGCATGTTGGCAGCAGACGTGGTCATCTTAATTGCAGACAGAGTGCCTGTAAGGGGAGAGTAGTTTTCCCCTCCCTACTAGTGTGTGCTCCCTACCACCTCCCTCCGCTAATTCGCTAATTGTATAGGCTTAAAAAAAAGATACAAATAAAACATTAAATCTCCCCCCAGCTGAGATTGTGTGCATTTCTATGAGCCAGCAAACAATCCAATCACAGGATTCACTATGAGAAGTCTGTGACTGGACTGTGCAAAGCCCCCTGTAAAGTCAGGAGGGGGACTTTTGCCCAGCACTGAATTGCAGGTTAAAAAACAAAACAAAACAAAAAAGTGTGTGTGTGTGTGTGTGTGGGGGGGGGGATTTTTGACCAAGATTCACTCTTTATGCATAACACCTGTAGTATAGAGGAATAGACATGCATAATCTTACAAATCACAGTAATAAGTCGGGGAGACTCACCATAGAAGTACTTCTCTTTAACATGTATATATCTGATGGAAGCTAACCAAGGCCACCCCACAAACAGCTAAATGCTATTCTTCAGCGGAACAGGTTCAATATTAAAGCTTGGCCTATATCGCTGTAAGATGTAATTGACTTTATCTGGGACAGGTAATTAGTGTCCCTCATTCAACCAGCAGGTTCTGGGAAAAGTCACAATACCCAAGGATTACTCAATGGGAAAGGTATAATATGTAAGTAGTGGGAAATGCATAAGCATTAAATTCCATACATTTTATTGAGAGATTTTAGAAATAATTCCAGTTCGACAGCACTCCTAATCAAAAGTAGTAAATATAAACATTAAATAAAACTACACTAGTCTTTGGATCATTGAAAGGAGAATGATCAGAGCATCAAGGACTAAAAAGTCGTACAAAGTTCTAAAAGGTAGGGCAATTGCCATGGAAACCAATGGCGTCAACAAGTACATTCCATTGGTGATTACTTAACTTTTACACTTTGCTAATAATAATACTTTCATAGATCTCCCCCATGTTCGGTCACCGACTGTGCAAATGTAGAGAGTAATACAAAAAAATTCAGGGCAATCACCATGGAAACTAAAATATTTTACCAACTCTGTCCCCCTTAAAACTATAAAACTATAAAAATTCCACCATTAAAAAACTGATTCACCTTTTGTGAACTTGTTCAATAAATGAATATGAAAAAAGATAGAAACTCGACAACATGAAACATCTGAGAACCCAAATAGAACGCAGGGTCCTTAGAGGTTAATGACATTCTCACAAGCTAGAAGGCGAGTTATGTTCATTCAAATGTCATTTAAAAGATTTAAAAAGACATGTAGTTTATACTTTAAACTTTAACATGCACGGTTACAAAAATCCATAAAGACATCACCACAATCAGTGCCTCTAAAGTGATCCCAGTTCACAGTCATCTAAAATAGAACATGTTCAGTAACGGGCCATAAGCAAAACATTGTGTGTACACAGATATAGGCCAAAGTGCTCCATAAAATTAAAACACAGAAAGAGACTTATTTAGATCACTACCTTGTATTTTAAAAACTGATCATTACCCAAAGCACTGCGTGGTTTGTGTACAGAAGCGTGTGTAATTGCATATAAAGATACACTTACCATTCATGGCCGTGGGAAAGAGAGGCATCGTATTCTGCAGCATGTCTCGTTAGCTCAGGGCCATCTGCAAAGACAACACACAAGCATGTTCTTGTTAATATTGAAGGCAGAGCAGGTCGCAGGGCATGGCCCCCGCTGCGCATAGAGAATGCTGCTTCCTATTGACAGGACAACAATGGTGGGTCTGCCGGTGTCCACTAAACACACTCGCTCTGTGAGGGGGCTGGGACAGCTAACCTGAATATGCCAATGGACGTTTTTCCACCCCCACCCCCCTTTTTAATTCATAGGGATGTATTGGCACTAATCAGTAGTTGCAGCTGATCTGGCACTATGCCACACTGCATCCAGTACCCACAAGATCAGTACTGTGCACATGTTCAAAAAGTCTGCAGTCAATTGTAACTATCAGTATATGAACTTTTCTAATAAACATTACAATGATAAATGGGTCGGTCATCAGAAAAAAACAAAAAGCAAAGCATGCATTGAATAGCAGATTTCAAATCATGTGTTACAATATGTTTTGTTTTGAACAATTCTGCAATTAAATATATACACAAGCATATGACCTGGATGAAGAGCTTGGCTACATACTGGGAGATAGGGGAAATGAAGAAAGTTAGGTGGAGTAGCATCAGATAGCATTCAAATGGGAGTCAGTAGAGCAAATACAATATTTTTTTTTTTTTTTTTTTAAGAATCACTATAGGGTCAGGAACACAAACATGTATTCCTGGCCCTATATAGTGTTAAAACCACAATCTATCCCCCCGGGGCCCCTCATGCCTCCATAAATATAGCAACATCTTACTGTATTCAAGCCAGAAGCTGTAGATCTGCATGCTGTTTGCCTCAAAAAAAAAAAAAAAAAAAAAAAAAAAAAAGCAGTCTACTGACATCATCAGAAGTGGTAGCCTGATCCAATCACAGTGCTTCCCCATATGATTGGCTGAGACTGACAAGGAGGCAGATCAGGGGCAGAACCAGCATGATTCAAACACAGTCCTGGCCAATCAGCATCTCCTCATAGAGATGAATTGAATCAATGAATTTCTATGAGAAAAGTTCAGTGTCTGCATGCAGAGGGTGGAGACACTGAATGTTTGGATGCATTTTAGGCAGCCATGACCCAGGAACAGTGGTGTATCCTGGTTTTGTGCTGCCCTAGGCAGGACAAAACTCAGGCGCCCCCTCCCCCCCCCCATCCCCTCCAACCCTTCCACGCGCCACCCCCACCCAACCCTTCCACCCTGCCCCGCATTCTAAATACACACACACACACACATTCACTAACAGACACATTCACTAACAGACACACATTCACTAACAGACACACATTCACTAACAGACACACATTCACTAACAGACACTCATTCACTAACAGACACTCATTCACTAAGAGACAGACACTAAGAGACAGACACTAAGAGACAGACACTAAGAGACAGACACTAAGAGACAGACACTAACAGACAGACACTAACAGACAGACACTAACAGACAGACACTAACAGACAGACACTAACAGACAGACACTAACAGACAGACACTAACAGACAGACACTAACAGACAGACACTAACACTAACATACAGACACTAAGAGACGCACACTAACACTAACATACAGACACTAAGAGACGCACACTAACATACAGACACTAAGAGACGCACACTAACACTAACATACAGACACTAAGAGACGCACACTAACACACAGACACTAAGAGACGCACACTAACACTAACATACAGACACTAAGAGACGCACACTAACACTAAGAGACAGACACTAACACTAAGAGACAGACACACACACTGACACACACTAAGAGACAGACTAACAGACAGACAGACACACTAAGAGACACACACACTCACATTAACACTCACTTTTTTATTTTATTTATTTAACAACCCCCCCCAGCCTCCTTACCTTTAGGAAGGGGGGGTTCTCCCTCTTCCTGGGGCTGTCGGTCGGGCTGCTGGGCTGGCTGTTAGGCGCGGGCGGCACTGGCGAGGGAGCACTTTCCCCTGAGCTCTCTGCTCAGCTCCCTCGCGCGCCGCCCGCAGAGTGAGGCTGGGAGGCGGAGCCGGAATATGACGTCATATTCCAGCTCCCAGCCTCACTCTGCGGGAGGCGCGCGAGGGAGCTGAGCAGAGAGCTCAGGGGAAAGTGCTCCCTCGCCAGTGCCGCCCGCGCCTAACAGCCAGCCCATCCGGCATGTCAGTTAGCCGCAAGGCTAACAAGGCATTTGCCCTGGGCGTTTGGGGGCGGCTTTTTTTTGCCGCCCCCTGGAAAATGCCGCCCAAGGCAAATGCCTTGTTTGCCTCGCGGCTAATACGCCCCTGCCCAGGAAGGATCTCTAACAGCTATCTGAGGAGTGGCCAGTGAAGTTATCACTAGGCTGTAATGTAAACACTGCATTTTCTCTGAAAAGACAGTGTTTACAGCAAAAAGTCTGAAGGTAATGATTCTACTCACCAGAACAAATTCAGCTGTAGTTGTTCTGGTGACTATAGTGTCCCTTTAACCTTCAATTGGTTACTAAGTTGGAGTATTTTTGCAAATCAACAATTTTAACAATCTAGTTTTCACTCCACTACCATTCACAGTTTAGGGCAGAAACCTATTTATCGGTACTATGTTACTGAGTAAAACATTTAATCTCTAATGTGCAGTTATGAGTCTAGATTTTAAAGAATCTCCGAGTCAGATGATTTATAGTTTAATCAAAATATAAATATGAACTCTCGTCGCACAAATTGAGTGCAATTAAGTTTTATTTTTGATTAGTTTGCAGTTTTTGCAGTCATTGTTTTTTTAAATTACTATAAAGAATATGCTCATGTCCTATGTGCCTTCCTGGCAATCTGCAGAGCTTCTTTCTTCGATACAATATACTATCCATAGTGGCGGCACTGGCTCTCACATAGCTGTATGAGAGTGCTCATGAGCAGTAGATCATATTTGTGAGTGACACTTACTCGACTAATATACATTTACAATAATTACACAGAGAAAAACAGCAAGCTATAGAAGTCATGCTGAGATTTCTATCATCTTACGCAAATAGTCTATTAATTATATTACTGCTACTATTAATTCATGGTTTTTACTCCAAAAATACAGGAATGTCAAAAGCCAGCATTTACTTACATATATTCATTTTTTTTATTCTATTATTTTTTTGCATGAATTATTTTGTATACCACATAAAAAGTGTCTCTAAACACCACTGAAGTCATTTGAATTAATTACTTGGAGAAAACACAAGGGCTATGAGCATTTTAAAGTTTGCAGGTAGGCCACAGTTTAATGACATGCAATACACATTCTGTTCATGTTTATCATGTTTATAAATGGCCTAAAGCCTAAAGGTGGACAGTAACTCTGTTACCAGCCTTTCTGACAATCATTGGATAGCCATAAGTCTCATTTCCCATGTATAAGCCCCATCTCTGGCATACAAATTTGTTACAAAACCACCTCCTTCTGTTGTTGAAGCAAAGAAATTCAGAAAGCAGAATGTTAGCTTGGTCAAAGAAAGGCTAAGCATCATGACTGATGTAGTTTAAAAACTGACATTTGTGTGTCATCCACCACTATGTTAAAGGACACTATACAGACACTCCTCACTTACCGACCGGGTTCCGTTCCTACGACCCGGTCAGTAAGTGGGGCGTTAAGGGATTCCCTGCTCTGCTGCGTTCGTCTATGATCGGGGAAACTTCCCTGAACATAAACGAACGCACCAGAGCAGGGAATCCCTCTAAACTCTGTTCGAGGAAATTTCCCCGAACATAGATTTAAGGGATTCCCTGCTATAGTGCGTTCGTCCATGTTCGGGGACGTTTCCCCGAACACACCAGAGCAGGGAATCCCCATGACGGCTAACACTTGCCACTGGTCATGAGTGCGAGCCGTCGTAAAACAGGTAGGTCGCAAAACAGGACCACCTGTAGTCACCAGAAGAACTACAGATTAATCTAGTTGTTCAGGTGAGAATAGTCAGTCCCTGCAGCCTTTTTGCTGTAAACACTGTCTTTCCAGAGAAAAGACAGTGGAGATGCTGATTGGCTAGGGTGGCATTTGGCTCCACCTCCTAACTCCAATTACATTGCCCCCCAGGAACACCTTCAGTGGTCACTGCTTTTCCATGATGGGTTGAGATCATCAATTCTGATGATGTCAGCCAATGAGGCAGATCAGGGGCTTGGCCAGAAATAAGGTGAGTTTTATTATTTTTTTTAAGGGGGGAAATGGGGGTCAAGCCACCGAAATGGTGATTTTAACACAATAGGGTCAAGAATACATGTTTGTGTTCCTGACCCCATAGTGTTCCTTTAATATGCAAAGTAAAAAGTTTCTCAGAAATGCTGGGATCTGCCTGGGTAAAAAAAACTGTTCTGTTGGACAGTTATATGTTAAACAGCTGTATTTATAGTTATATCCAAACATAAGTACAAATTAACATGTTGCCTTGATGTTTGTGTAGGCATATAGCGTTCTGTTAGTACCGTAATTTGGAATGATGAGATCCTCCTACATTACAGAGCAGTAATTATCTGTATTATAAGTCAAACAAGAAAGCAAGTCAGAATGTTAACAGAATGATACACTGAACCATGGCTTGCTGGGAACAGACTAGTACATTTCACATTCTAGGTGAAAACAGCTAATCTGTCCCCATTATTAAATACTGCAATTTTTCCAACTTCCAACAATTCACAGTTTTAGTAACTTTTGTCTAGAGATTAGAAACCAAAGCTTATGCTTTACTGTTTGTCCACCCAAACCATTGTCGAGGCAGATTCCCAAAAGCGTTCGTAGGAGGTGCTTCCCCGTAGCTCTCTCTCCCTTCTCACAGACCAATACAAATTTCCTTCCAGAAAACATGTTTGGGTTTAGATCACACACTTCCCTGCAAAAGCATCCTGCGCTTCACATAAAATGCAAGCACTCATTACAATAATCCACGTCCCTGTGATGTAATCGGTACAGATTGTCTTTCATGTTAATGCATGTAGCAGCAGCTCTGTATGTAGAAGCACAAAGTAACTTATTCTGTCCAGCTACTCTTTTGATGAGATTCTGCAACAGTAACTTATGCAGAGATAAGCAACTATATCATCAGCTCATTCATGGCACTGCATAGAGTAGTAGTCCTATAATCTGAGAAGTCACTAGAAGATTTTAGAGAGCAATTCATGTTATACAAAAAAAATATATATATATATATATATATATATATATATATATATATATATATATATATATATATATATATATATATTCGCATTAAACATAATATGTTCCACTAAAAATAGCTATTTTCATTGGGGAAAGGGGGTATGGAGTATTAAAGTAACTGCTAGAAAAATGCATTTGACATACCAAGTGATTTCTAGGCCTTGCAAGAATGCACATTTATTAGCAGAGTTACTTGACAACTGAAAGCATGTACATAGTTTTGTCCGTCAGTAGATGATTGAATGTGCACATTGACAACTCAATTTAGTACTTGCTCCCCCATACATGACTGTTACTTGGATGATCTTTTTTGATATATTTGCCAAAAATGTCTTGTTTATGAAAATAAAAGCAGTTACTTTGTGCTGATTGTCGGGATATCTTTTGATTGAGTGGCAACGTCAATAGAATTCTCTCTAAATGAGTTTACCATCTTTATGGAAAATAAAGCTCAAGGACCAACACTACATGCTGATGTAGCGGTTATGGTGTCATTAGAGCATTTAACATGTCTGACTGGGAACCAGTGGATGTTGCCCACAGCATTATCCCACCACAACAAGGTCCATGCATTGGTTATGGTACTTGGGTTGCCCTTTTAAGTTATTACATTATTTTAATAGACATCAAATCTAGATTCTGAAAGAGACAAGTATTCTTCTATAGCCACGTCATACTGCTTTAACCACACAGCATCAAAGCAAGTCAACTTAGTGTGGTCATACTCCCCATGCTCTTATTTATCTGGCCTTCTAAAAGAATGTACGCGAAGCAACTAAACAGAACACCTTGTGAAAGTTAATCAAAGTCTTATGAGCTCTCAATTGTAGTATATCGGATTCCCTGGCTCCATTCCAAACGAGGTCAATTAAGCCTTTAATCGTTGGCTGGCTTTTTAAACCTTTTCGCACTAAAATATTGAGCATACAAAAAACAACAACATAAGCCTAGTCCTTTTTACCCTGGTCTATTCAAGGTTTGTTCTATTTATGTACAATACATGCTAACAGATAAATATTCAAGCTCTGTAAAAATGTTGTGCCTTTTATCAGTTTCAGGGACACTCTAAGCATCCATGTTGCAGGAATGTATCACATGTGCATCATGCAAAACTATTTTGGATATCAATTTAGTCCCACCTCCACCCCTCCTTTTTGTTTTGTTTTTCTATCTGTGCAGGAGTTTCCAGGAAAATACGGCTCCCTCTAAGCAACCTTTGAACAATTTCTCCCAATTTCTATAGCAATCAGTAACAGGTGCATGTGTGTGTGCTGTGAGCCAGCATTTCACTCACGTGCAGGTTAGAGAACCGTATGCATGAAAAAGGTAGCACAGTAGACTTATCCACTATGACAACAGTAAAGGCTACAAACGAGAACATGCACACACAACCAAATCGACTCCTTGTGATGGAGTGCCCCATAACATGTGCCTGCAAGTAGGAATTGTGTGAAAGTGGCACAATTTGGGGATGCCCTGTTCTGCTAGGAGGAAGTGATGGCAGTTGTATTTTTAGTGATTTGTCATGCATCGTGAATACATTCAATCTATACCTATCTGAAGGTGAACTTGCCATTCATGTGATTTGAGGACAGGCTCACTTTCATTCCGTAGCTGGAATACCGGATGTGCACTCAAAACATTAAGAATCCAAATCAGGATAAAGCATTTATTTTATACAATTATTTATATTGCACCAACATATTCTGCAGCGATGCGCGACGAGCCAAACAAGAAACAATTCCTACAAAACACGTTTGGCATAAAGGCAGAATGCTTGAAGAGCCCTGCCCAAACGAGTTACAGTCATATACGTCACAGGCTTATTTTTGTGTTTCAAAATCTGCTACTAATATACTAACATGGCTTCTTGTGGGATAAAAAGGCAAAGCAAGCAAGAACCCAATTTTTTTAATACGTATATAAAGCAGTACATGGAGAGAAATTCTTAGCATAGTTATTCATTTTTATGTATTCACTAATCTCAAGGAGTACAGAAATAAAAATTTAAAAAATGTAGAACTCCCACAGGATTTCAATTGTGGTAAAAATGTACAGGGAGTGCAGAATTATTAGGCAAGTTGTATTTTTGAGGATTAATTTTATTATTGAACAACAACCATGTTCTCAATGAACCCAAAAAACTCATTAATATCAAAGCTGAATATTTTTGGAAGTAGTTTTTAGTTTGGTTTTAGTTATAGCTATTTTAGGGGGATATCTGTGTGTGCAGGTGACTATTACTGTGCATAATTATTAGGCAACTTACGGTAACAAAAAACAAATATATACCCATTTCAATTATTTATTTTTTACCAGTGAAACCAATATAACATCTCAACATTCACAAATATACATTTCTGACATTCAAAAACATAACAAAAACAAATCAGTGACCAAAATAGCCACCTTTCTTTGCAAGGACACTCAAAAGCCTGCCATCCATGGATTCTGTCAGTGTTTTGATCTGTTCACCATCAACATTGCGTGCAGCAGCAGCCACAGCCTCCCAGACACTGTTCAGAGAGGTGTACTGTTTTCCCTCCTTGTAAATCTCACATTTGATGATGGACCACAGGTTCTCAATTGGGTTCAGATCAGGTGAACAAGGAGGCCATGTCATTAGATTTTCTTCTTTTATACCCTTTCTTGCCAGCCACGCTGTGGAGTACTTGGACGCGTGTGATGGAGCATTGTCCTGCATGAAAATCATGTTTTTCTTGAAGGATGCAGACTTCTTCCTGTACCACTGCTTGAAGAAGGTGTCTTCCAGAAACTGGGAGTTGAGCTTGACTCCATCCTCAACCCGAAAAGGCCCCACAAGCTCATCTTTGATGATACCAGCCCAAACCAGTACTCCACCTCCACCTTGCTGGCATCTGAGTCGGACTGGAGCTCTCTGCCCTTTACTAATCCATCCATCTGGCCCATCAAGACTCACTCTCATTTCATCAGTCCATAAAACCTTAGAAAAATCAGTCTTGAGATATTTCTTGGCCCAGTCTTGACGTTTCAGCTTGTGTGTCTTGTTCAGTGGTGGTCGTCTTTCAGCCTTTCTTACCTTGGCCATGTCTCTGAGTATTGCACACCTTGTGCTTTTGGGCACTCCAGTGATGTTGCAGCTCTGAAATATGGCCAAACTGGTGGCAAGTGGCATCTTGGCAGCTGCACGCTTGACTTTTCTCAGTTCATGGGCAGTTATTTTGCGCCTTGGTTTCTCCACACGCTTCTTGCGACCCTGTTGACTATTTTGAATGAAACGCTTGATTGTTCGATGATCACGCTTCAGAAGCTTTGCAATTTTAAGAGTGCTGCATCCCTCTGCAAGATATCTCACTTTTTATCTCACTTTTCTGAGCCTGTCGAGTCCTTCTTTTGACCCATTTTGCCAAAGGAAAGGAAGTTGCCTAATAATTATGCACACCTGATACAGGGTGTTGATGTCATTAGACCACACCCCTTCTCATTACAGAGATGCACATCACCTAATATGCTTAATTGGTAGTAGGCTTTCGAGCCTATACAGCTTGGAGTAAGACAACATGCATAAAGAGGATGATGTGGTCAAAATACTCATTTGCCTAATAATTCTGCACACAGTGTATTTAGAACCCCGGAGTGATAAAATTGGTTGCAGAATCTTTAATATAAATATATTTATGCCACAGATTAAAAGCTGCATCCTATATAAAATAGAGCTGTATTTACCATGACACAGAAAAGCAAATCATAAAACAAAACAAAAAATCTTAAAAAAAAAAAAATGGATCAGATAGCAACTGCATTATGTTTGAGAGCAACTTTGTTTAATCGCTAGAAGAAACAAATTCAAATAAAAGGTACCGTATATAGAAAAATCTAAGCCATACAATTACATAACAGAGAGAATGAAGGCATTCTCTGCAGTTCTCTTGCCAGTTCTTCACAATTCTTTGTTTAATAAATTCACACCCATGGCCTGATTTCCCCCATTGTGGCACATTAAGCAGCAGAAGGTAAAAAACACGCAGCGTTTATCAGTCAAATGTCAGCAGGTTATCTAATTAGGGTACATTTGAAACCCAAGACTAAAGAAACATACGTTTGCCATTATTTTGATCCCCAGCCAAACTCTCAACATGTTCTTCACAAAAGATAAAGCAGTATAAATAGCACTATGAATGGCTGAGACATTCTGAATTGGCATTAGATGCCAGACTGCGCAATCAAGACCACATATTCTAAATATATTAACAAGGAATCCTTTTTTTGTGCGACTGTCTATATTACAACATTATGGTGTGGTTTTATATATCTGAGAGCTAAATCCTAATTTGAACAAGTTGTCATTGTTTTTAGAGAAAGTAAAAACACAACTTTTAGTCAAACTGTTGGAAAGGCCATCAATTCTGAAGGAACCATAAGGTTTCATCACTAAACAGAATTGCATTGAAGAGTGGATTGCAAAATGTAAGCGAAAAAATGCTGGTTTGGAAAACTTGAAATAGATCAGCACTTTTGATCTAGACCCAGTGTCTAACTTTGGGTGTTCACCTGTTGGTGGGCTACATCTTCCTGTGCTTACTAAATCAAATTTCCCATAAACTGGTAGAATGCCAAGGGTAATAGGAATCGTAGTTCAACGTCATATGGACTACATAGAACCTGTGCATGCACCTGCTAACAGCTAAGCTAATAATCTCCAAGCATCATAACCACTAATATGTGAGGAGTACCCTGGCCCCGTGTCCTGGTAATGGTGCAAAATATTTTGAAATGGCTTGCTCTGTAACATGGGCCAATGCTCAACGCTGAGGGTCCTTTATGGCTGGTGCAGTGCAGGAGAAGCCAAATGCGAATCCCGCTTGCCATTCATTGAGGAAGATCATCAGCTGGCTGCTCTTGGCCAATAAATGACATTCTGTGCATAATTCCTGCTGGCTGATGGCACCTCAATGACGCTATTGGAGAAGGAGTTTTCCCTATGTAGCAAAGGGGTTAAACCATCTACAGCCTTTCAAGGTGAAACGCTTCACATACAGACTCCAGACATCATGACCACTTCAAATTACTCATGTCATGGAGCTTGGAGCAACCCTTTAATGAATTGAGCTACCATTATAGGGAATGTCCCTGAGGAATTTTGTGTCCTAAGTTCTCTTTTAGAAACATTAAAAACTATATTACACAAAAAAAAAACAAAAAAACAATCCACAAACATTTTGAATATGAAATTAGGAGACAACTAAAAAAAAGAAAAAGTCAAAAAATATAAAAAGAAGCTGCTGTAAAACCGCACTCCGACTCTTTGTGAAATCATCTTCTATTTATATCATCCAGCAACAAATCCACAAGTCGGCCCTAATTACTTCTTTCCAAGTCTTGCTGGCAATCATGTGAGAATGTATAGTGTGATTTTCATGGCATACTACAATCCTCACAACCTGGCATGTGATGGAAATGTAATGGGTTCAAAATACGTTATTTTATTATTACCGCTTCTGAAATGGTACTATTCAACAGCTCAGTGTCAGGATCCCGCGGGCGGCTGCAAGGGGAGGCTGCAGTCCGCTCGCGGCACTCACCCTCCAGCCGTCCGCGGTCCCCTTCTCCACGTGGGCTCGGCGAGCGGCATCCCTCCAGCCTCGGATGCCGCCCGCGTCTTCCTCCACGCCCCTCAGCGGCAGCATGCATGACGCTGCACGCTGGAAGACTGCCCAAGATATGTCACGCCGGGGTCAGTCACCTGACCCGGCATTAAAGGCACAGTGCCTCAATCACAGTGGGAGGTTTAGATATCTCCCACGTGTGATTGTTAATTCTGATTGGAAATTATCCAATCAGAATTAACCTGATGGTTTAAATACTTACCTTTCCTGTTCCTCCCTGCCCTGTTGTGGTCTTTGCTTTACGTATTGATACTGAACGTGTGCTTTCTGGTTACGTACTCTCTGGCTTGTTATACTGACTTTGTGACTTTCTCCTACCCTTTGACCTCAGCTTGTTTCTCGTTATTCTGTTTTCTGGTTCCCCTTACTCGGCTTATCTCCTGACTATTCTGTGTGTGCTTAGCCCGGCCACTCTAAGGTCCGGTACTGCACACTTTCTGTGTATGTGTCTGTGTGTGTGTTAGCGTGTGTGGTTCCCCGAATCGTGACATTACAACAGGGCCATAATGGAACCTGCTGACATACCCCAGCTTTTAGTTAATCAGGAGGCTAGAATGGATGGCTTGGACCACCGTATGGATCAGTTTGCTCAAGCCTTACAGACCATACTGGCTCGTACTGCACACTTGCAGCCTGCCGTCCAGGAGGTGGCTGCTGCTGTGCCCGAACCCATTGCCACTCCAGTACCCGTTCCTGCTCATGTAGTCCATATGACACCGCCACAGCGCTATAGTGGTGACCCAGCTTTGTGTCGTGGTTTCCTCAATCAAATTGACATCCATTTGGTAATGAATCCACGTTCCTATCCCACTGACAGAACTAAAATTGCCTTTTTGATAAACCACTTGTCTGGGAGAGCTTTAGCATGGGCCAACCCCATGTGGGAGAATACGTCTCCTATGTCCTTCGCAGATTTTCTGACAGCTTTCAAACGCACGTTTGATCAACCCGGTAGGGTTGCTTCTGCTGGCAAAGCTCTGCTTAGGGTCCGACAGGTTAACAGATCTGTAGCGGATTACACTATCGAATTCCGCACTCTAGCAGCTGAGGTGGTTTGGAATAATTATGCCCTCGTTACAGCCTTTCAGGAGGGTTTGGCCGCTTACATCCTGGACGAAATAGCGTCCAGGGAATTGCCTGTCCTTCTGGACGATCTTATAGATTATATCATCCGTATTGATAATCGTATTAGAGAGAGACGTAGTCAGAGGCGTATGTATACACAGATGTTACCTGCTTTACCCAGTACTGCGTTACTGGCATTACCCCCTTCTAGCCAACCTCCCCCTGAAACCTTGCAATTGGGTGTTACTGGGTTAACTGAGGTAGAAAAATCATACCGAAGAAGGGAAGGGTTATGCCTTTACTGTGGGAAAAGGGGACATCTTCTAAGAACCTGCCCTGAATTGCGGGGAAAACTGCAGCACCCAAGGCCTATAGAGGGGTCGGCCTCGGGTGTTGTGTCGTTTACCCCTCACGTCCCCATTACTAGACCGTTTATTACGGTCACCCTTTTTGTTGGAAATACTACCGTGATTACCAAAGCCTTGATAGATTCAGGGGCTGCTGACAATCTTATGGATGAGTGTTTTGCTAAAACCACATCGTTGACTCTGATCCAAAAGGTTACTCCCTTGGCTGTGGAGGCCATAGACGGTAGACCACTGGAGAAACCTCTGGTGACCCATGAGACCAAAGAACTGGTTATGTCTGTGGGTGCCTTGCACAAGGAAAGATTGTCCTTTCAAATAATCAACTCCCCTACAGCCTCTATCGTTTTGGGCTTCCCCTGGTTGGTTAAACACAATCCGATGATTGATTGGGGTTGTTTGGAGATTCTCTCCTGGGGGAAATCTTGTCAAAGGGAATGTATGACTCGTGTTTGTCCTGTTGGCTTGCTTAATGTACCCACAGCCAAACCACTTTCTGTTTATGTTCCTCCTGTGTATGCAGACCTAGCTAAGGTGTTTGAAAAAAGGGAGGCAGATAAACTACCCCCGCACCGTGAATATGATTGTGCCATAAACCTCTTACCTGGTACTATGCCGCCTAGGGGTAAGGTATACCCTCTTTCTGAAAAAGAGAACCAGGTAATGGAGGAGTACATACAGGAAGCCTTAAGTAAAGGTTTTATCAGAAGGTCCTCCTCTCCTGCTGGGGCTGGTTTCTTTTTCGTTGCCAAAAAGGAGGGTGACCTACGGCCTTGAATAGACTACAGGGGCCTGAACAATATAACGATTAAAAACGCCTACCCTAATCCCCTCATCACGGAGTTGTTTGACCGGGTCAAAGGTTCTAAATACTTCACTAAATTAGACCTCAGGGGGGCTTATAACCTTGTTCGTATAAAGGAGAATGATGAGTGGAAAACAGCATTCAATACACGTAGCGGACATTATGAGTATCTAGTCATGCCTTTTGGACTGTGTAATGCTCCCGCTGTGTTTCAGGACCTCATAAACGATGTCCTCAGGGATCTATTGCATGTCTGTGCCGTGGTGTACTTTGACGACATCCTTGTATATTCCCCTGATTTACAGACACATCATAATTATGTTAGGATGGTGCTTAAAAGGTTATTACAGAACGGACTTTATTGTAAATTAGAAAAATGTTTGTTCGATCAGACCTCGGTGCAATTTCTAGGATATATAATATCCGAACAAGGTTTCAGTATGGATCCTGCTAAATTAGAAGCCATACTATCCTGGCCGCTTCCCCAAGGTCTTAAGGCTATCCAGCGTTTTATAGGATTTGCCAACTATTACAGGAAATTTATAAGAAACTTTTCACCACTTATCTCCCCTATAACGAAGCTGACTAAGAAAGGTCTACACCCTAGGGTTTGGACTTCTGACGCCCTTAAGGCCTTCGACACTCTCAAGAAGGCATTTGCCTCTGCTCCAGTACTACGCCAACCTGATCCTTCTCTTCCCTTTGTTATGGAAGTGGACGCTTCTGAATCAGGTGTGGGAGCAGTACTGTCACAGAGGTCATCGTATGACGAACCCCTCCATCCCTGTTGCTACTTTTCAAAAAGGTTATCTGATCCGGAAAAGAATTACGATGTTGGGAACAGGGAACTATTAGCTATTGTGTTAGCTTTTAAGGAATTGAGGTACTTATTAGAGGGTTCTAGACACAAAGTTATGGTTATAACAGATCATAAGAACCTCTCCTATATAGCTGATGCTAGAAGGTTGTCCGCCCGGCAGGCTAGATGGTCTCTATTTCTTTCACGCTTCCAATACGTTATTACCTATAGACCTGGTTGCCGTAATGCCAAAGCTGACGCTATCTCTCGACAGTATGAACCTCTAGAATCTGTTAACCCGACCCCTGAACCTATTGTACCTGCGTCTCAGATAATAGCTGCTACCCGTTTGGTTGTTTCGTCTCTTGTTCTTGATAATATTAAGACATACCAAACTCAAGCACCCCCTGAGACGCCTGTTGGCAGACTATACGTTAAAGTGAATGACAGAAAGAAGTTGTTAACTTTATTTCACACCGCCAAAACTGCTGGTCATCCGGGGGTTACCAAGACTTATAAGGGCCTCCTTCAACAGTTCTGGTGGCCTTCACTCAAGCGAGACGTAGTGGATTTTGTGCAGGCTTGTCGGGTCTGTACGCAGTGTAAGTCCCCTAATGTGAGACCCCAGGGTCTCCTGATGCCTCTATCGGTACCCAAGAAACCATGGACCCACTTATCCATGGATTTTATAGTAGACCTTCCTCCTTCCGATGGTCAGACAGTGATATTAACTGTGACGGATAGGTTCTCTAAAATGGCGCACTTTGTTCCGCTTAGGAAACTGCCTTCTGCGATTCAACTTGCTCAGGTGTTTGCCAAGGAAGTGTTCCGCTTGCATGGGGTACCTCAAGATATAGTATCTGGCAGGGGTCCTCAATTTGTCTCTCGGTTTTGGAGGGGTTTTTGTGCTGAGATGGGGGTCTCCTTGTCGTTTACTTCCTCCTATCACCCGCAATCTAATGGTGCAGCCGAACGTGCTAATCAGTCTGTGGAATTGTATTTGCGCTGCTTCACTAATGCGCACCAGGATGACTGGTCTCGCCTCCTTCCGTGGGCTGAATTTGCCAGGAATACGGTGTCTCATTCGTCTACTGGCTTAAGTCCTTTTGAGGTTGCTTATGGGTTTCGGCCTACCGTCCTTCCCGGTGCGTTCTCCGACAAGGGAATGCCCGCTTTGGACCAGCACCTCGCCTCTTTGCGGAAGATGTGGGATCAGGTCCATGTTGCGCTGTCCCGTTCAGCGGCAGCTCATAAGAAGTTTGCTGATCGCCATAGGGGTGCGGCCCCTTCCTCTGTTCCGGGTGATAGGGTATGGTTGTCCTCCAGGAACCTCCGCCTCAGGGTTCCCTCGATGAAGTTCGCTCCCAGGCAGGGCCGGCGCTACCATTAAGGCGGACTAGGCAGCCGCCTAGGGCGCCCCTTAGGAAGGGGCGCCGCCAGGAGCGCCGGCCCCCCTAATGCTGCAGCCGCCCGAGCGCTCTGCAGAGAGCCTCAGGCAGCTGCAGCTTCGCCCGGGCTGGTGCGTCCATGAGGGCGCACCGCCCGGGCGCAGCATGAAGAGAGGAGCTGACAGGAGGGAAGCGCTCAGCGCTCCCTCCTGTCACTCCCTCACTGTAGCGTGGCCAGCCCTGTATGATCCGCCGGTACAGGGAGCATTTGTCTCCTGTACCCGGACGGACTAACAGGAAGTGAACACTGAGTGTTCACTTCCTTTTAGTCCGGCCGGGTACAGGAAACAAATGCTCCCTGTACCCGCGGACAGTACAGAGCTCGGCCACGCTACAACATAGGTAGGGGAGGGTGGGGGGAATAAGGGGGGGGGAAAGAAATAAATGGAGAGGGAGGGAGGGGGGGGGGAATAAAGGGAGGGGAGATAAATAAATGGAGAGGGAGGGAGGGGGGAAATAAATGGAGAGGGAGGGAGGGGGGAAATAAATGGAGAGGGAGGGAGGGGGGAAATAAATGGAGAGGGAGGGAGGGGGGGGAAATAAATGGAGAGGGAGGGGGGGGGAATAAATGGAGAGAGAGTGGGGGAGGAGAAATAAATGGAGAGGGAGGGAGGGGGGAAATTAATTGAGAGGGGGGGGAATAAATGGAGAGGGAGGGAGGGGGGGGAAATAAATGGAGAGAGAGTGGGGGGAGAGAAATAAATGGAGAAGGAGGGAGGGGGGAAATAAATGGAGAGGGAGGGAGGGGGGTGGAAATAAATGGAGAGGGAGGGGGGGGGAATAAATGGAGAGGGAGGGAGGGGGGGAAATAAATGGAGAGAGAGTGGGGGGGAGGAGAAATAAATGGAGAGGGAGGGGGGAGAAATAAATGGAGAGGGAGGGAGGGGGGGAAATAAATGGAGAGGGAGGGGGAGGAGAAATAAATGGAGAGAGTGGGGGGGAGGAGAAATAAATGGAGAGGGAGGGGGGGAGAAATAAATGGACAGGGAGGGGGGGGAATAAATGGACAGGGAGAATAAATGGACAGGGAGGGGGGGAATAAATGGACAGGGAGGGGGGGAATAAATGGACAGGGAGAATAAATGGACAGGGAGGGGGGGGAATAAATGGACAGGGGGGAATAAATGGACAGGGAGGGGGGGGATAAGTGGACAGGGAGGGAGGGGAAGGGTGGACAGGGAGGGGGGGATACATGGACAGGGAGGGTGGGGGAATAAATGGACAGGCAGGGTGGGGGAATAAATTGAAAGGGAGGGGAAATAAATTGACAAGGTGGGGGGAAGTAATTGACAGGGAGTGGAATTGACGGGGTTAGGAGGGGGAATGAGAGTGGGGAGGGGAGAAGAGAGTGACAAGGGAGGGGGGAGAAGAGAGGGACACGCAGGGGAGAAGAGAGTGACAAGGGAGGGGGGAGAAGAGAGGGACAAGAGGGTGGAGAAGAGAGGGACAAGGGGGGGAGAAGAGAGGGACAAGGGGGGGAGAAGAGAGGGACAAGGGGGGGAGAAGAGAGGGACAAGGGGGGAGAGAAGAGAGGGACAAGGGGGGAGAGAAGAGAGGGACAAGGGGGGGAGAGAAGAGAGGGACAAGGGGGGGAGAGAAGAGAGGGACAAGGGGGGGAGAGAAGAGAGGGACAAGGGGGGGAGAGAAGAGAGGGACAAGGGGGGGAGAGAGAAGAGAGTGACGAGGGAGGGAGAGGGGGAGAAGAGAGTGACAAGGGAGGAGGGAGAGATCGACGTCCATCACACACACACAATGCACCCCTTGCACACAGAAAAACACACAATGCATTACACACACACACAAGCAATTCAACCCTTACATACAATGCATCCCTTACACACACAGAAACACACAATGCATTCCTTACACACACTCAATGCACCCCTTACAGACGCACACACTGCATCCCGTACATACACAGAAACACACATTGCAGCCCTTACACATACAAACACAGATTCACACAATGCATTCCTTACACACATATCAGGACATCCCCTACTCCTGTGAACAAACTATTTGGTGGAACATGAAGGTGGACCCTGGGGCCCAGACCATGAGCTGTGTAAAGGGCCTTTAAAAAAATGGAGCTGCTTTCCGTTCTCCCAGAACACAAACAGCCTCCAGAGAGCCTGTTATACACTAGACGAGTGGAGCCAGACTGCAGCTAGAGCCCATCACCATCCTCATCTGATTGTAAGTAGGCAATCTAGTATATTATTCGTGGCACTAATCTCTAATTTACCTCACATTAAAGGGACACTTTAGTCCCCAGAACCACTGCAGCTTAATGTAGTGGTTCTGGTGTCTATAGCCTGTCCCTGCAGGCCTTTTAATGTAAACACGGCGGCACTGCAGCACTTGCGTTAGTTAACATGGGGCATTGTGATGTCATATGGGGGGGGGGGGGGGGGAGCGGCAAACTTTACTTTTGCCTAGGGCGGCAAAAATCCTTGCACCGGCCCTGCTCCCAGGTTCCTTGGTCCCTACAAGGTGTTACGTAGGGTTAACCCCGTTTCCTACTCCCTGGACTTGCCCTCTTCCATGCGCATTCCGAACACGTTTCACGTTTCGCTTTTGAAGCCCTTGCTTTGCAACCGGTTCTCTCGTCCCCTCGGGCGGCCTGTTTCCCCTCGCACTGTCCCCAGTGATGTGTACGAAGTGGCTGCCCTTCTCGACTCTCGTGTTTCTAGGGGTCGGCTGCAATATCTGGTGGATTGGAAGGGGTACGGCCCTGAGGAACGATCTTGGGTTTCATGCTCTGATCTGCACGCTCCCTCTTTGGTCCGCTCCTTTCATGCCAGGTTTCCTTTGAAGCCTTCTGCTTCCCGCCCTCTGGGCGGTCTTCGAGGGGGGGGTAATGTCAGGATCCCGCGGGCGGCTGCAAGGGGAGGCTGCAGTCCACTCGCGGCACTCACCCTCCAGCCGTCCGCGGTCCCCTTCTCCACGTAGGCTCGGCGAGCGGCATCCCTCCAGCCTCGGATGCCGCCCGCGTCTTCCTCCACGCCCCCCAGCGGCAGCATGCATGACGCTGCACGCTGGAAGACTGCCCAAGATATGTCACGCCGGGGTCAGTCACCTGACCCGGCATTAAAGGCACAGTGCCTCAATCACAGTGGGAGGTTTAGATATCTCCCACGTGTGATTGTTAATTCCTATTGGAAATTATCCAATCAGAATTAACCTGATGGTTTAAATACTTACCTTTCCTGTTCCTCCCTGCCCTGTTGTGGTCTTTGCTTTACGTATTGATACTGAACGTGTGCTTTCTGGTTACGTACTCTCTGGCTTGTTAAACTGACTTTGTGACTTTCTCCTACCCTTTGACCTCGGCTTGTTTCTCGTTATTCTGTTTTCTGGTTCCCCTTACTCGGCTTATCTCCTGACTATTCTGTGTGTGCTTAGCCCGGCCACTCTAAGGTCCGGTACTGCACACTTTCTGTGTATGTGTCTGTGTGTGTGTTAGCGTGTTGGGTCCCCCGAATCGTGACACTCAGCAAACCTACAAACACATTCATGAAAGGTACATAACCGGCATCTAGCCATATCTGATGCATGTAACAATAAGGGAAACGTACTGCATCTGGTTTTATATCATTGCCTTCAGTTTCCATAAACTTGCTCAAACAATTAAAATCATAAAATCGTATTGGCTTCCACATATATGTACATGACTCATATACTACAGTAACTTCAAAAATTCTGCTGAAAGTTACTTTAAGGGACACTGTAGGCACCCAGACCACTTCAGTTCATTGAAGTGGCCTGGGTACAGTGTCCCTATTGCCCTTGGTGCTGCAATGTTAAAGGATCACTATAGGGTCAGGAACACAAACATGTATTCCTGACCCTATAGTGAAAACCCACCATTTAGGTAGCTTGCCCCCCCCCCCCCAGAATGGGTTAAAACTCACCTTATTTTCAGCTCTCCACAGGTCCGCCGGCGCTGACCCCGCCCCCTTGGTGACATCATCAAAATTGCCCATTTTTTGCCAATCCAATAAAGCAAATGTATAAACAATCTCAGGACTTCTTCAATGATTAGAATACAAGACTAGTAGATCACATCTCATAAACAAAAACATCAATTCGATTTGTAATTCTTCTTTGTGGTCGAAAAAAGCCATGCACATATATGCAGAGCATTATTAAACTGCCGAAGCACAATATGTTGGTTAAACAATCACTAAATGCACCCAGACCACGTTATCTCAATTGTCACCAGCTACGATTGTAAAGAATAAGAATAACAGAAAAACAGAACTGTGACAGTTTTCAGCTTTTGCGGTATCAGGTAGAAATTGTTATCATAAAAGTACAAAACTAGCTGGTAAAATTTTCTTGCAAGGAACAGTAAATAACAGTTAGCATTAATCGGGTCACTGGACTAGAAGAAAGGAATGACGTGTTATACCAGTGCTGATAACAGAGACTCTGTACCCAGGCTGTCTGTGACATTCTTATAGTGGGCAGGAAAGCAGCCTTATTGTGGGTGGGTACTGTGTGACCAGGGATGTAGCCAGACTAAAGGAGGAAACTCCATTAAACAACACATTTCACATCAAAATACCTGACGAATTATTTGAAATACAGTTCAAGAAATGAGACAGGTCCAAATATAAATATCAACACAGAATATTTGGGTGAGCTGAAAATCCCAAATAATAAAATGACACAAAGAAAATATTATGCAAGAAAATCCAATCCATAGGTCTCTGCAATCCCAAATAATGCAGGCCTGTCCTTATTGAAGACTCTGGGAACATGAGCAGTGAAGGCTGGTATTAACAGTCCCCCCACGCCACACACCATGATTCCTCTCCATCTTTAAAACAAATATATATATATATATATATATATATAAACTAATAAAAAAAATACACTGTCTTCAGTGAATACTATTCTACCAACCTACTTTTCTACCCCTACTTTTGTGTCACTTTAACCCACTCCCTCTAAGATGTAAGCTCCTGTGCGTCAAACTCGCCTGGTTACAATTACGTGATGCTAGTCCACCCATTGTACAGCGCTGCAGAATTCGTTGGCGCTATATAAATTAATAACAAAGGGAAAGGTGGGGCAATCTGTGCATAGGCCATGCTGATACGCAAGCTGGAAAGTAAACATCTCCTGTGTGAAACCAGTAACTTGGAATGCACAGCCACAAACTAGCTCTACCCCTATTCATATCCCTCCCCAACATTTTATCACCTCTCCTTGAGTTCATAACTTAATTATAGAGCTTACTTTAATGCTTTTTGTTACTTCGTATAATATGCAATGGATTTAGCCAGCTGACCCATACAACCCACTCTGGACAGAAGAAGAAAGGCAATGCTCAAAGCGCCAAGTGACAAAGAATGCCTTCTGTGATATAGCTGTACCGACGCTGCTATCAGCTTACAGACAGCTCCATTCACAGAGCCACTGTGAACAAATGAACAGACACGTCCATGTACATGTGCGGAACTGGCTTTGTCATAGAAATCTTTGCTGAAGCTTGTTAAAGAAGGTGTGGAGCTGTTTAACAGCCACACGCCCGGGTGACTGAGGCTGTACATGTATTTGGATGTCTTAGAATGAGATCCATAGGCTCTTAGCTGCAGTTATGAGAAACTGTGTAAAAAAACAAGGTTTCTACACCACAATACACGCAAGGAATAGTGTTGTTATGGTGCTTGAGTTACCGTTTAATAAATGGGTGTTGCAATTAAATGCAAATTTTGAAATATTTCAGGATTACAGAGCTCTCTTCCGCACACCATACTTTTTACTTGTGACCTCGCTTCAATAAAGTGTTTCTCTAGGTTACCGATAATGTGAAGAAGAAAAAAACATTTTACAATACTCATGTGGCACTGCTATCTGGTTGTCAGGCAATTATAGAAACATTATTGATTCTTCTGCAAGAAAGGAAAGGAAATTACTGCTATGGAAATACATTATACCAAACTCTGATCAATAGACCATTTTGATGTCTTCTATTGCTTCTATTGCTTGTTGCCTCTTACTACAAGGATAGAACATTCATATGGTTCCACTCAATGTGGTTCTCTGGGACAGGTGTCAATCACAGGAACAGGCACTACTCATTTCAGATTACTCTCTCATACAGGGGAGTCTTCACATGTCTTTTCCATAAAAAAAAAAAAAAAAAAACACTTGAAGGTTTTTCCCACGAGCGTTACTGACAAACTTGGGGTTCCTAACGTCTCAAACTAAATCTAGTCTCCACGTGTGGTTAAATTAAACGAGTTAATTGGATTAAATATATGAAGGGTAACTTAAACCTGGGATAATAATCCCAAAAAATAAATAAATCACATTTTGTGAAAATTATTAATACTAAAAATATTATGAATATGAATATTAATATGGCAATCACACCCACAATTGTGGTTTAAGAGATACCTACTATTTGAACTCTGACCCTCCATTCTTGGAGTTTAACTTAATTTTATATTACTTAAAAATAGAATTTATTGTGACAACAACAATGTATACGATAGTAACATAATCAGACACCAAAGCACATGGTAACTTGTCTTTTCAAATGACTGTAGGAACACTAGGACACTGTTAGACAAGTATAATGGTCTCACAGGCAATATTCAGCATAGAAAATCCAGGCAACTCATCACACTAAAGGCAACTGAGACCAGAGTCCCGAGGGAATGGGAACAGACCATAATGGACTGAAAGTCACCAAAAAATGAGGCTCTGAGAGCAACAAGGCACAGAACATTTCCAGGTCATTCCTGAAGTTCTAGAGAGTCCTGTTAAAGTAGGTTCTTTTAACTCACAGATGGCCCAGAAGACCGTAAAATAAGCAAGCGGTCATTATAGATTGATATCTCTATTATTCACAATACATCGTTTCACCATAGGGCTCACACAAAGAACAAAACCACTTTCATGAACCTTAGCTACATAGTTGTTCCAGGGCAGTTTGTTCAGTTGTCACCAAATACATGTGCTTATATTTTGTCAGAACAATGTGTAATATGTGCATATAATTCATGCAGAAACATTATTCAAATGTTCATGACCGTGTTGGCTGAAGGTAGATGCCCTAGAAGGCCCCCCCCCCCCCCCCCCATTGTAAGCAGCTAAACCTTTTAGAATGTGCAGTGCTATTGCATTGGCTAAGAGTGTCAATTGATTGCTCTTAGCGAATAAGCCAAATCTTGGACCACTGGGTTTAGCTCAGACAGAGAGCGCTGTGTGGTGATTATGGTGCCCGGAGTGTTTATTTAAGTGCTAGTTTCTAGTCACAAGTGAAATCTTTATTTTCTGACCTTGAAACATCTCATTGCATAACTCATTGGAAGAACAGATCACACTTAACTCAAACACTGCCAGGATGAGTACAATGTACAAATTAATTCATGCAGAACGCTTGGCATATTGCCTCTGCAAAACAAATGTGAGGGCAGCACTGCCAGCTTTCTTTTTAGCTTTGCCAATGATGCTGCCACCGCCCTGCAGCAGACACACAGGTTGTGTAGGAAACTGCCTCCGTGATCCAGCTCTAGAGCACCCCAAATTCCCTAAAGCAGATTAATGTGAAGATGTAAAGAATGCTAAGAAGTAAAGACCCACAGGTGTCAGTCAGCATCGTCTGAGTTCAACCCCACCATCAAGGTTTTATAAAAGGACGTTAGTCCAGAAACTCTGTCTCTCTGTAGATTAATAATTACAAACAATATACAAAGCAAAGAGAAATAAAATATAGGCAACGTTCCACGATTAGTTCAATGGGAATTGCTGTATACAAGTGGGATGTTTTAAATAAAGAACATTGTATTCACATGCATTAGCTAGAGAACAAAGCATCACGTCTCTCATTCCAACTCCCTGTATTAAAATTTACCGATTCAATCTGTTTCTTATGACAGAGTGTCTGTACAGCCTCAATGGCTGCAGGGAATTACTGTGCAAATCACTAGTGTATGCAACTCTGGGAATACACAGGAAACAATTGAAGAGGTAACATTATGAGATTTAAAACCTGAAAATTATGTACATTAAAAAAAATATATAAATAATCAGGTTTATTGACACACACACTCTCATATTTATTTTTCTGAACACAAAACTGTCTAAACATTGATTGATAATATTTCCAGTGAAAAAAAATATTCTAACTTTCTTTGTAATACTCAGTATAATGCTTAGTGACATTCTAGTGGAAAAAAATAAATATATATATATATATACGGTGGGGGGTGGGGGGGGGGGATATCTTTGGAAAGTGAGGTATGAATAATTTTCCTTCAGCAAAGTAAATGCATTGAAACAAGTCAATATTAAATGATTTTACGTCATATGTCTCAAACAGAATAGTCCTGTGAGGAAATGATTTACTTATTCCAGTCATTGATGCAAAAAATTAGATTGCAATATCTTTCCTTTCAAGAAAAGGCCCCCTCTCTCTGTATCCATTGTATTGCATTATGATACAAGATTGTACATGCAAACAATTTGCTACATAAACACTGAACCTAAATATTGAGTTAACTGGACTGCTAGGAAAATACATCAATCACATTTCTTCTGCAATTTCATTTATATTTTAGCTATGCTATAAAGTCCTAAAATAGGGAATAAATATGGGTAGCGGATAATTTGGGGTGGCATTTAAAGGGACCCTATGGAAATTCTACCACTGCCTAGATAAGCTACAAGTCTTAGTTTTGAGAGCTGGATCTTTATGAATGCTACTGTGAGCCACAGACTCAGCTGAATGAGAGAATCTGGGGTTAGAAAGAACAGCATTTATGGGTGAAGGAGGTATCCAGATATTAAGGTGAGAATCGATTTAGCAAGGAGAGGAAGAATAGGAAAACAAACATCTGTGGAGTCAAGATTAACCCCTTAAGGACACATGCCATGTGTGACATGTCATGATTCCCTTTTATTCCAGAAGTTTGGTCCTTAAGGGGTTAAAGTGATAAGATTAAAGTGAATGGGAGAGAGAAAAAGGGTGAAAGTCAAAAATAGTGACATAAATATATCAGACTATCCGTGGCATGTAAAATAGGAGGCTACCACTCCAAGAGTCCTAGAACAATATACTCTATAATGAAGTGATACTTCCGGCTTCGCAAGCTCACTAATTTTGCTTGACACTGCAAGCAGACAATTGTTACATTACCACCCACCCCTTACATATGTCATACCTGGAGGGGGATCTCCAGTCATTATAATAATTAATCCAATGACTAGTAAATATAAAATAATAAAATGATAAAATATGTATTAGCATTCTACAGCACAAAGAAACTAAAACAGGAAAATATAAAATATGCATGAACTACAGCAGTGATGGACACGACTGCCAATGCAGATGCCGGTGAACTTATTTGGCGAACAACCAATAACACAGATAATGTATCCGTGCTTTTCTGTTTTAGCACATGATTATTCTGATTTTTTTTTACCCATACAAAAAGGATATAAAAGCAAACTCCAAGTATAAATAAAACATAAGCCAACATGCTTGGAATCCCTGGTTTTGTTCTTCTAAAAAGAACATTTATGAAGCAGCCCAACACAGAAATCCATTGACAGTTCCCATGCCAGAGTGACACGGTCCCCAGAGCGAATATGGAAAACAAAGCAAACACTTAGTCACCAGAACTGTATATCCGAGCTCTGAGTGCAGCCTGCGCAAAAACAAAGCTGTGAACAAAATGAACAATGATCACACAGGAAATATCAGGCTAAGAAATCTGTAACACACAGACGTCGAGCCAATTCTGGGATACCCAGTCCACATTCATATCAACTTGTATACCAGGGTTAATATTACTGAAGGCAATATATATTATAAACTAGCAGTCATATGGATACAATATTAGTCTACGCCTGTAAGTACGTCACTGCAAAGAATGAAAGGTTTCTGATTGGGGGAGCCTTTTTCTGGTCTGGCAGAGGTCTGCCTGTAGCCAACGTTGGAAACCCTCATATAAGTATACCTGTTAATATATACTGTATACTATTTCACCAGTTTAAACATATTTCCTAGTGAATGTAAACAAACAAGCCCTAGTTCACAATAAGCCACAGTGGACATCTGATGCATCTTCCAGCTTTACATACACACATATCTCCTCCCGTACCCTCGTCCTATGTGGCTCTGGTTATTGTTTGCTGTTATGTCTGTGAGCAATAGAGATCTTTGAAGAAGCCTCTCTAAATCCAGTTCACATCAGGATACACTCCTCCCTGGTGGTATAGATACTGCGACCAAGTTAGATACCATGCTGCATCTCACTCCTGTTATTTCTGGAAACTGGCCATGCACCTGATCCCAACCTTGGCCAGGAGCAGAGCGCTCAGTGTAAATAGTAACATGGAGCATGACAGAGCATCATATTCCTGCATCACTATCCGTACTGAGTAGAGAAGGCCTTAGATCAACGGTTAGGCACTGCAACAGCTTGCTCATGAAAACAGCGACATTTCAGAATTCATGTAAAAACTTTAAAATGTAAAACTCACAGCTATAACATTTTACAATCATGTAACTTTAAATGGATGTGTTTTAAAAACAGTTTATCCAGACATTGCAGGGAGAAAACGGACTACCTTTGGACTAATAAGGGACGGTAAAAGATGGAAATGCAAAGAAATTGTTCTTCTTTAAAGGGAAAAAAATCACAACTGCTAGACTTTGTTGTCGTTCAATATAATAATTAGGTCCAAATTGATATTAGCTTAAAGCGGCAATGTCACTTGTGGGGTGAGAGAAACAGTACAGAAATATACCTGCTTTAAAGTTCTCCTTCTTAGACACTGGCATCTTTCAGCAGCTGTGCTTCTTTAACTCCTGGTGGATTCACCTGCCAGAAGCCATCTTTACTACTGCAATCACACGCATGCACACGTAGAAGAACTATCTAGAGACTAAGGGTCTATGAAAAACTGTAGGATCTTTCATAGATGTTATGCACCACATGAGATGATGCCCGTTCCCATCACAAAGAGTTTTACATAAAGATTATTTCTTCTTAAAATGGTAAAATATTCAAAAATGACAGAGCCACCTTAAAAGGGACAATATAGACCAGAGCTTGACAAACGTGTTTGGAATCTAGGAGCCAGCTCAAAGAGTTAGGAGACAGAGTTTTTTTTTTTTTTTTTTAACTAGCAAAGGTTAATTTACAACGAGAAACATGTAATTCTTAAAGGGACAGTTTGGTCACCAGAACCACTACAGATTAATGTAGTTGTTCTGGTGCCTATAGTCTGTCCCTGTTGCATTTTCAATGTAAACGCTGCATTTTCAGAGAAAGGGCAGTGTGTACATTGCTGCCTAGTAAGATCTCTAGTGACAGCCACTCAGACGGCCACTAGAGTCCTGTGTCAGTGCACAATGTTCAGCATGGAGGCGCTGAATGTTACTCATAGAGAACATGCGCATTATCCTCCCAATGCTTTCATACACAGCGAAACCTTCACAACGTGAGAAAAAAGGTGAGTAAAAACACCTCTCGTGATCAGAGGAGAGCAGGTATCTAAACAGACACACACAAACTCAAACTCTGACAGGCACACACAAACATTGACATTTTTTTAGTTGAATCCACCCAGCCTCCCAACCCTTGGGAGAGTTGTGTGGATCTTTCCCTGGGGTCCAGTGAGGCTGCTCTCTCTTCCTGCGTGCGAGGGAGAAGTAATCTATCTGCAGGTTCTCTACGCTCTGTGTAGTGATGGCGGGCCGGAATGACGTTCTATTCCGGCTCCCGAAATCACCATAGAGCGTGAGGGAGCAGATAGGAGCTGCAGGAAGATCACTGCTTCCTCATGTGCTGCCTCTGCTGACTACCTCGATGCTCCCCAGGGTGTGCGGCCGGCTACAACACTCCCTGAGCTGGCCACCTGCATGCACCCCAGAACGGCCGGTCAGCTCCATTGTTTGCCCAGTCGGCCGCTTTAGGTAAAGGGCTGACAAATCCACCGGGGGCCAGGGCGTAACTTCTAATTGCCATGGCAACCTGGGATTTGTCAAGCCCTGCTATAGACACAAAAACAACTTTAGCCTAATAAAGCAGTTTTGGTGTATAGACCAGTGCGTGCCTCTTTTAAAAGACAACTATGCAACATTAAAATATGTATATTTTCTTGGGATGAGTGTGAGAACAATGCTCAAAATGTGTCCAATATTCAGATAGTGGGGTTTTCTGTTTTTTATTCCCCAGAAAGCCTTGGTTTGGTTCATGTTGTAAGAATGAAAGCTTAATTTAATGTCACCTGGCTCCTATCTCCAAACCTGCTCTTCCTATTGTGTTTATACTCCTCCTCCTCCTCCTCTAGACTCTAAACTCTTTTGAGCAGAGTACTCATCAATCTATTGTTCCTGTAGCAATTTGCAATTGTCTAACTTATTGTTACAATTTTCCCTTTATAATATTGTAAAGTGCTGTGGAACAAGTTGGCAATATATAAATGCCAATAATAATAATCATCTATAATTGTACTATGTGCATGTACTCTCCAGGACATGCCTTAAAACCCATCTCTTTAGGAAAGCTTACGGCCTCCCAGAGTAACCTCTACCTCACATACCTGTCTCTTGCTTTCTCCTAAAGGGCAGCTCTCTACTCTCTCCTCCAGCTCTGCTTCACTCCACCTTGTTTGATTGCTATTTCCTGTCCTAATGTGTTTTATACCCCACCTCCTATAGACTGTAAGCTTGTTTGAGCAGGGTCCTCTTCAACCTATCGTTCCTGTACGTTTTCTCATAATATTGTAAAGCGCTACGGAACTTGTTGGCGCTATATAAATGCCAATAATAATAATACTTGAAAGCAAGAGAAATCTCAACGTATGCTTCCTGGTAAACATCCAATAAATCAATAAGGAATGTATAGCTGGAATTGTCTCCTAGTTAAAGTAGAAAAAAACAAAAAAGAATAAGGGCTTTGTAGCCAGTGAACGTCATCCAGATCTTAACAAGATTTACATAGGTAATGCACATTAGCATCTTGCCTTAGGGAACAGGCCATGGGCACGGGTAAGACATTCGGTTAAAACGTTTTGAAACAGAACTCGGGGGCACTTATAGTGTCCCTTTAAGGAACCGAAGAATTATGTATGAGTGCAAATCAACCTACCCTGTTGAATAAAGGAGTTTAAATGATATGTAAATAAAAATGAACAGGCTGGATTGTCCAATTGGTTTTTAATATCACAGGATGGGTTTCTATAAAAATCAGAAGTGCAGAATCTTTAGAAGTAGGTAGATTTTGCATTATCAGTCTAATTACTAGATATATTACCAGTGCGCTATCATACACAAAACACATCATTATACCTGGCCATGTGCAACCTGCATGCACACCTTAATTACATGCTCACAGCTTCACTGTGTGTGCCTGACACAAATGGAATTTCAACATTAAATTGCCTTTAACTGTCTCTGATCACATGCTTAGTGTTGTAGGCTCTGCCAAGACTGTATTATTAAAATGTTTCAGGGGATGGTAGTTCAATTTAATAAGGTTAAATACCCATGGGGGAAAGGCTAAAATATGCACTGATTACATCAACGTATTCCCTTGTGCAACAGCTTGAAGCTGGTATTTCCAGCTACGTACAGCTCACTGGAAGAAACAACATACTGTGCAATCTGTTTATTCCCAACAATCAACTTGGAGTGTTGCCATGGACGTGTGTATGCTCCCATCCATTCCTGGTATCTAACCTCCTCAAAGACTGTAATAGGAGGGTTATTCTAAATTGTAGCAAATTAAACCCGGAGCTGAACCATTTAGGATAAGATAGCTAAACTGTGACTATAGATGAGTTTCAGAATCTTTCTTATCAGCTGATCTAGTCTATATTTTCCAATTTGGATTTCAATTCACTTTAGTTAAGATTTTAGTTAATAACTCCCCACGCCCTCCGAGATATGTATTTCAATTTTCCAGCCAAGATATTTTGGGCCTTAAATTTGGAAATGTCCTTTAAATGCCCTAACAATTCATTGTTTTGTGAACAACCAAGTGGCGTAAATTGCAATGAATGTAAAACTGAATTGCAAAAATAACACGAAAATAGCAGATTTTGAAACATTTTCAGAGTAAAAAATCACCAGGTTCACTTTATCTTAATGAAGTGTTCTTGGTGCAGTGCCCCTGTTGTTTTAACCCCTGCATTGAAAAACATTTCCATTTTTCAGAGACAGCAAAGTTTTCATTACAGGTTAAACGCACCTCTCTATAGACTGTTTTCCTGGGAGAACAGTTTGACTTAGTTTTCAATGAAATGCTGCCCAAACAGACCAGTCTATTGCAGAGTTTTTCACTAAATACTGATTTTGAGTAAAATGAATGACACAGCTAGACACAGCTTGAAAATTTAAAGGGACAATATAGACACCCAAACCACTTCATGGCATTGTAGTGGTCTGTGTGCAGCACACCTCCGCTTAACACTACAATGTGAATTATTGCAGTTTCTGAGAAATTACAATAATTATATTCCATGGCTAGCTTTTACTCTAGTGGCAGGGTTGACTTTTCCTATGATGAAGTCCTACAGCGCATGCAGTGCACATTAGGTTCTCCCCACCGCTGATGTAGCCGGAGGAGGATCTCAGCACTGGAATCAGGCTAAAAATCCTTGTGTGTCAGGGGGGACGACACTAGAGATATAGAAGGATCCTATAATGCTAGGAATACAAAGCTATGCTGCTGTTCCTTTAAGCATACATTTTTTGCCATTTGGATTTTAATTTTCTAAAACTCCAAATGCTATTTACTAAAGTACGAATTCAAAGATAATTTCAAATTTAAGGCAGGAGTGGCTGAACTAAAAATGTAACTGAATTTTTCAAGTTTTGCAATTTTGACCTTAAATTTGAAATTCACTTTGAATTCTCACCTGTGGTTTACTATGTTCGTGAGAAAAAGCAAAATGGGAAAATTAGACCATAGTTCCAATTCAGAAAACACACCATGATGCAATGTTTTTAGTACCTTAAAACCAAAAACAATCTTTCAACCAAAAGCATAAACAGCATATCAACCAAAAAAAAACAAAAACACTATTTCTATACTAGCAAACAACAGAAATGGAATAAACAAACAGCAAAACAATGAATGTTATTCTCTGGAGTGAATTGTTCAAATTCAAATTTAATTTAAAATTTTAGACCAAAATAGCAGAATTGGAACCATTCTCAGTTATGCATTTAGTTTGGCTACTTTGGTCTAATATGTAAAATTCATGTTAAATTCCCAACAAGTCTCACTTTAGTTAATAATCCTGTTGGTTTCACCAACCAGAATAATGTCATTGGATACATTTTCTGAATGCATATAAGGCTATTGTTGGAAATTACGCATATTCATTCTAATATTGAATGCTCATTGTGATAAACGTGCTTGATAAAGGCTGTAATACCAGAGTTGGACATTTTATTTTTTTAAATTAATTTTGTTTTGATCTACCGTACATTTTAAAATTCAGTTGCCAATTACATTTTTAAAAACATTTATTTCTCGGGAAATGTGTATTCCGGACCTCAGTGTTAAAAAACACTACTTAGGTCTCTGGCCCACTTTTGCCCTCTTTAAATAGGATACAAACTTATATTTATTACCCTGGCAATACTCTACCTCCCTGGCTGAAATCATCAGAATTGACTCTCTCAACAAATCCAATGCTTTCCCATAGAAATGTATTGAAAGGGTAATGTGCATGCATAGCAAAAGGCAGCTCTGTGCTAATCAGCATCTCAATAGGGAAAGTTCAGCACAGCGTGGAGACGATGAACGTTACCTAGGAAGCAACTATAGTGGCTGTCTGAGTGACTACCACCGGAGGTGTCCCTAGGCAGTAAGGTAAACGCTGCTTTTTCTCTGAAAATGCCTACAAGGACATACTATACTCACCATAACAACTATATTAAGCTGTAGTTGTTCTGGTGACTACAGTGTCCCTTCAATGTGTAGATTGGTTAAATAATCCTTAAGGTCTATCAAATGAGTTAAGCATTTGGATTTTCTTGTAAGGTGTATAGGGGATATAAATCATAAATCTTTACCTTATACACTAATGGGGGCTATAGATCATTTTATATATATATATATATATATATATATATATATATATATATATATATATATATATATATATATATATGTGTGTGTATGTCAATGCTGTACTTTATTAACTAGGGACTACAGATACAGTAGTTTAAGAATATGTAATACTGAGCTTTGATTAGTCTCATGGATGAGTCTAGATTTCTAGATTTGTATTTCCCAGTCGTTAATGAATCAGATCAAGCATAATGTATAGCACATATATTAGGGTAAAGAATAATTCATAGCCACTATGAATAAAAAGGGGAAAGTATAATATAATATATATATATATATATATTATGTAAGGTGTATAGTATCCTCTATACACCTTTCATAATATATATATTATCCCAGGTAAGACATGACACTGAGTGTTATGATATGAATACACAGTATAATTTATTTCCTCTATACACCTTTCATAATATATATATTATCCCAGGTAAGACATGACACTGAGTGTTATGATATGGACACACAGTATAATTTATATCCTCTATACACATTACATAATATATATATCATCCCAGATAAGACATGATACTGAGTGTTATGATATGAACACACAGTATAATTTATATCCTCTATACACCTTTCATAATATATATATTATCCCACGTAAGACATGACACTGAGTGTTATGATATGAATACACAGTATAATTGATATCCTCTATACACCTTACATAATATATATATTATCCCAGGTAAGACAGGACACTGAGTGTTATGATATGAATACACAGTATAATTTATATCCTCTATACACCTTACATAATATATATATTATCCCAGGTAAGACATGACACTGAGTGTTATGATATGGACACACAGTATAATTTATATCCCCTATACACCTTACATTATATATATATATTATCCCAGGTAAGACATGACACTGAGTGTTATGATATGAACACACAGTATAATTTATATCCTCTATACACCTTACATAATATATATATTATCCCAGGTAAGACAGGACACTGAGTGTTATGATATGAATACACAGTATAATTTATATCCTCTATACACCTTACATAATATATATATTATCCCAGGTAAGACATGACACTGAGTGTTATGATATGGACACACAGTATAATTTATATCCCCTATACACCTTACATAATATATATTTCATCCCAGGTAAGACATGATACCGAGTGTTATGATATGGACACACAGTATAATTTATATCCTCTATACACCTTACATTATATATATATTATCCCACGTAAGACATGACACTGAGTGTTATGATATGAATACACAGTATAATTTATATCCCCTATACACCTTACATAATATATATATTATCCCAGGTAAGACATGACACTGAGTGTTATGATATGGACACACAGTATAATTTATATCCCCTATACACCTTACATAATATATATATCATCCCAGGTAAGACATGACACTGAGTGTTATGATATGGACACACAGTATAATTTATATCCTCTATACACCTTACATTATATATATATTATCCCAGGTAAGACATGACACTAAGTGTTATGATATGGACACACAGTATAATTTATATCCTCTATACACCTTACATAATATATATATATTATCCCAGGTAAGAGCCCCCCTGTACCCCCACTCTCACTAACCTCCTGGAAGGTCCTGCTCCCCAGTCTGCCTGTCTTCCTGCTGCCAGGCTCCTCTGTGCCCAGTAACACCTCTCCTACAGCAAGCCCCACAGGACAAACCAGTACGGAGCGCGAAGCCACCCGTCAACCACTGCGGCCCAATGGAATGACAAGGTGGGAGGGCGGCGGCGAGACAGCAGCAGCCAGGAAATGCGTGCGGGCGGGCGCAGAGAGACAGACAGGCAGGTGCACGCTGTGATCTGCGGTTGTGTGGACATCCAGTCGCGTCAAGAATTGCTCGGTCGGTTTAGAAAAAAAAAAAAAACCAACAACATCTATAAACATCAGTTTTAGGAAATCGCGAAGTTTTGGTTCTGTAACCCCCTGGCGGTGAATGTTATGCTTATTCAGGGGGATGACAGGACATTGTGTGACAATTTGAATGAGTGATGGTGCAAAGTCCATCTATTGCAGATACAGCCAATGTGCTATTGGAGACAGCATAGAGCAGCTGCAGCCCACTATCTGGCTAAACCAGGTCCAAAACATGCAGTATAATCAATAGTCCCCCAAAAACTGTGGAGCCGGAAGTGTTTACTTTTCCGACTTCCGGCGCCCGCTGCAGGGCTCCGACATGATGTTGGAGTCTGTTTCACACATGCATGGTGGTAGTTTGCTGGAGTAACTGGATATCTCCGGACTGCCATTGTCTGATCCACCGGTACCAGTAAGGATTACCGTCTGACAGGTAATGGAGGGAAGCAGCCTGGGAGCCAGGCTCACTGCATGCTGAACGGGGTAACTGTGAGAGGGGCACAGGCTAAATAAGGAACAGGGTAACTGTGATGGGGCACAGGCTAAATAAGGAACGGGGTAACTGTGAGAGGGGCACAGGCTAAATATGGAACGGGGTAACTGTGAGAGGGGCACAGGCTAAATCAGGAACAGGGTACCCGTGAGAGGGGCACAGGCTAAATATGGAACGGGGTAACTGTGAGAGGGGCACAGGCTAAATATAGAACGGGGTAACTGTGAGAGGGGCACAGGCTAAATATGGAACGGGTAACTGTGAGGGGCACAGGCTATATAAGGAACGGGGTAACTGAGAGGGGCACAGGCTATATAAGGAACAGGGTAACTGTGAGAGAGGCACAGGCTAAATAAGGAACAGGGTAACTGAGAAGGGCACAGGCTAAATAAGGAACGGGGTAACTGAGAGGGGCACAGGCTATATAAGGAACAGGGTAACTGTTAGAGGGGCACAGGCTAAATAAGGAACAGGGTAACTGTGAGAGGGGCACAGGCTAAATAAGGAACGGGGTAACTGAGAGGGGCACAGGCTATAAAAGGAACAGGGTAACTGTTAGAGGGGCACAGGCTAAATAAGGAACAGGGTAACTGTGAGAGGGGCACAGGCTAAATAAGGAACGGGGTAACTGAGAGGGGCACAGGCTATATAAGGAACAGGGTAACTGTTAGAGGGGCACAGGCTAAATAAGGAACAGGGTAACTGTGAGAGGGGCACAGGCTAAATAAGGAACGGGGTAACTGTGAGAGGGGCACAGGCTTAATAAGGAACGGGGTAACTGTGAGAGGGGCACAGGCTTAATAAGGAACGGAGTAACTGTGAGAGGGGCACAGGCTAAATAAGAACTGGGTAACTGTGAGAGGGGCACAGGCTAAATAAGGAACTGGGAAACTGTGAGAGGGGAACAGGCTAAATAAGGTACTGGGTAACTGTGAGAGGGGCACAGGCTAAATATGGAACGGGGTAACTGTGAGAAGGGCACAGGCTAAATATGGAACGGGGTAACTGTGAGAAGGGCACAGGCTAAATATGGAACGGGGTAACTGTGAGAAGGGCACAGGCTAAATATGGAACGGGGTAACTGTGAGAGGGGCACAGGCTAAATATGGAACGGGTAACTGTGAGGGGGCACAGGCTAAATAAGGAACGGGGTAACTGAGAGGGGCACAGGCTATATAAGGAACGGGGTAACTGAGAGGGGCACAGGCTATATAAGGAACGGGGTAACTGAGAGGGGCACAGGCTATATAAGGAACAGGGTAACTATGAGAGAGGCACAGGCTAAATAAGAAACTGGGTAACTGTGAGAGGGGCACAGGCTAAATAAGGAACGGGGTAACTGTGAGAGGGGCACAGGCTTAATAAGGAACGGAGTAACTGTGAGAGGGGCACAGGCTAAATAAGGAACTGGGTAACTGTGAGAGAGGCACAGGCTAAATAAGGAACTGGGTAACTGTGAGAGGGGAACAGGCTAAATAAGGTACTGGGTAACTGTGAGAGGGGCACCGGCTAAATAAGGAACTGGGTAACTGTGAGAGGGGCACAGGCTAAATAAGGACCGGGGTAACTGTGAGAGGCACATGCTAAATAAGGAACATGGTAACTGTGAGAGATGCACAGGCTAAATAAGGACCGGGGTAACTGTGAGAGAGGCACAGGCTAAATAAGGAACGGGGTAACTGAGAGGGGCACATGCTAAATAAGGAACTGGGTAACTGTGAGAGGGACACAGGCTAAATAAGGAACTGGGTAACTGTGAGAGGGACACAGGCTAAATAAGAAACTGGGTAACTGTGAGAGGGACGCAGGCTAAATAAGGAACTGGGTAACTGTGAGAGGGACACAGGCTATATAAGGAACTGGGTAACTGTGAGAGGGACACAGGCTATATAAGGAACTGGGTAACTGTGAGAGGGACACAGGCTAAATAAGGAACTTGGTAACTGTGAGAGGCACACAGGCTAAATAAGGAACGGGGTAACTGTGAGAGGGGCACTGGGTAACTGTAAAAGGGGCACAGGCTAAATAAGGAACGGGGTAACTGTGAGAGGGGCACAGGCTACATAAGGCTGCCGGTCCACATTCACATATATATGGAATAATGCTTTATGTCCATAACAGAATGTCAGGGAAGCGCAAGAGAGTCCACGTGCAGGGAGTTGTCGCAATACTCCTCTGACAAGTATATTTTATGTTTTGCGGAGGAATGTATGGGCTGAGTGACAAATGTCGCTCCATTCAATTGCTAATGTGGTGACTATGAAGCCAGTGTATTGTTCTCATTGGGAATAAGAGTCCTACTGGAGGGATTATTGCCAAGCACGGTCTATCATTGGGAGGGAGGCAGTAGAAAGGGTTAAGTGTTGCAGTAATGCAACTCCCATAAACCCTTGATCAGCTACTGTAATGTGTCTGTACATGTGTGCACATATAGAGGGGGGGGAGCGGGGGGGGGGGGGGGGGGATTTCCATCATGGTCACCATAAAATTATTGCTGCCCTGGATTTCTGTGACATTGTCTGTTTCATCTTTTCAGTTTCTGAGAGATGTTTAAGAAACCAAATCGCACTCTTCGTGTGCGGAAAGCAGAATCCAGCGAGGACGAAGGAGAAGAGACTCCGCCTGAGCAGCTTGTTGACAAAAGACAGAAAAGAGTCGGCAGCCGCGGCTTGGCATGTGGAACCAGAGACAGGAAAACTGTTCATGCTGCAAAAATTGCCAGCTATGCGGATGAAGATGAGGAGGAAAGTAATTCTGAGCCTGAAGATGCTGATATCAATGAGGACTTCAGGAGACAGCGGAGGGCTGGGGGACCCCACAGTTTGCTGAGCTTCACTGAAGAGAGAGAAGGTGACAAATAGCTTTTAGTTGCCACAATAACTTATTATTTTTATAAAATTTCTCAGTAGTTCAGTAGTTTATTCTTTTTAATTAGCCCCCACCTTTGTTATTGTGTTCTGCATTCTGCTGCCAATTTTAAAGTATCTGCAATCAAGGGGCATCCACTAAGAAGACCCCCAGATTCTGTAAAATCACAAGTTACGTCTGGTTTGACAACTTTAAAGGGATAGTATAGGTAGCAACGTAACTTTTGCTTAATGAATCAGTTTTGGTGTATAGACTATGCCATTGCAGTCTCACTGCTCAATACTTTGCCATTTAGGAGATAAATCAGCACTTGTCACACTTCCTTGCATGTGACTGTACAGCCTCCTTAAACACTTACTCCAAAGAGATTTAATGTTTAAACTTTCTTTATTCCTTTAATTTAAACATTATTTTCTCCTGCTCTGTTATTAGTGTGCTAGATCCTAAGTATAGAAACGAAAGACCAAAAGGGTAGACCATTTAGTAGGTGAGCCCCTTTGGAAAGCGGGTAACCCAAATTAAAACGTAACTTTTAATAAATATAATAAAAGAAATGAGTGAAAAAATACTAAATCAAATATATTTAAAAAAAAATTAGTCAGCATTATAAATATAACTTCTGCCTGTATAAGGAGAAATAAATTCCCCAAAGGTGCATGAAGCACATAGAGTATACAGAGTATCTAAGTAATACTGTCCAAATAAATATTCAGAATAAGTAGCTAGAAAATTTTATAATAATTGAAGTATGAAGGAAATCTAAATGAATAAACTCAAAAGAATATAGATATCAGTCCCATAATGTCTCACTGTCAAAACTGTGATAATTGGAAGCTTTGATCGACTACTGCAAGGAATTGATACAGGATTAGCAACAAATGTAACTGCAAGCTGAAAATCCCATATGTTGCTTATCTAATAACCGAGACAGGGGAGATAACATAAAGAGTAAAAAGACTGTTAGTCCTGCCAGAGATCGAGGTGGTTATCGAGTAGAGAACGTGAATAGGAAAGACTAGCTTCCCTACTCTGCTGTGCCTTCTAGGGCACCCCTTAAAAAATACTAGAAACCCCCTCCCCTTGTCTAAGTAGAATAAAGGCAGTTTGTCAAACAAAAAAAAACAAAAAATTATAAATAAAGAAAGGAATACAACATAAAAGATAAAATAAATCTTATATGGGTGGTGTAATCTAATGGTATCAAGGCATGTCCCCTTATCAACTGGACCAACACCATACAAAGTAACGTCCCGACGCGCGTTTCGCCGTTAAGGCTCTTCCAGGGGAACAGAATCAAATTTTGCAATGATTTAAATAAGGCGCCTCTGTCCCTAATTGGATTTCCGTTCACCAATCCATGAACAGATTAAATGTAGATCCTGCGAAGCCTCCTGAAAGTTAAATTTACAGAGCTAAAAGTAAAATAAGTTAAGGTCTGATTTGAAAATGAAACCATTTTTGTCGTGCAGCCTGCCTAAGTCACACGCAGGTGAAGTGTGGCAAGGACGGCAAGGACTGCATGGACAGAAAAAAGGTGATTTAACTCCTAATTGGCGGAGAAGTGAGCAGTGAGACTGCAGGGGCATCATCAATACACAGAATCTTCTTTATTAAGCTAATGTTGCTTTGGTGCCTTTTTGTATCACTCTAATGATCTTGGTATATTTGTACAGCAAGGTGGGCATCCACCTTAGATTAACCCTAGCATTTTCAGTCTAACACTTGTGGTTCTTCATGCTGTTCGAATAGCTGTCTCTATCCCCTTTTAAAACGTGCAGTCATGTATCGTTGATACTTTACTCTCCCAAAATTAGCTGTACACATTGTATTGCTGCATTACTGATCTTTACAATACCACTTTGAAAATGAACTCCACTCTGTCATTGGGAGCACACCCGAAACATGCATTTTACAGGAATGGTGCTGCTGTAGTGGCCAAAATGTATAAATACTACAGATTAAGAACAGCGGACACATAAAAATACAATTTAAAATGTTATAATGCTAATTAAAATCACCTATCTCAGAAAACAAATATAGGCATTCAGTTACACCATATGGCCATATTGTGTTAAGCCCACTACTACTTCACAGTACCCCAATATCGGTGGGTCCTACACCAATACCAAAGTGGGAGACAAACTAAATAGTGCTAGCGCTAAATAAGCTAAGGTGTACTTTAATAAATTGTTGTAAGAGCATTGTGAATATATATATATTGCAAAATAAATGTGATAACGCAATTCAAAAAAATACATTGTCAAAACCAAACAATTAAAGTGATAGTGCTTTTATGTATATACTCACAATCCATATCACATATCTGCTCTTTACAAAATTTATAAGTAAAGTGACAGTATTATAAAAAAAAAACCCTCCTCATTAGCTGTCCAAAGTAATATGTAGACCAGGGCTCAAAATTCCACTAGGCTTTGGCAAGTGAAAATGTAGCCCTGACAAGTAGAATGTCACCCCTTTTGAATAAGCTTGGACCATCCAATGGTGAGTAACTTTTAAGGCCTAGTTGGTTTCATAGGACGTGACATCTTAAACCCTGATGTAGATTATTATTTTTGCTGAGTTTTATAATCAGCTTCCATATGGGAATGTTTTACATTGGACTAAATTAATATAATCTAAACCACCTACTTTGCAATTAAGCATATGCTATATAATTGAAGTAATATTTGTTATGCTAATATTGAAAACTTTAAAATTTACTTTTGTCTAAATATTTTTCTGACCTGTTGCATTGCCAGAATATGTAATGTTTCTTTCCTTTTGCAATATATATATAGAGAATATATATTTTTTTTATTTTAAACACAATTAAAATTGGCTATAACCTACACTATATCTAATGTTGATAACCATGAGTATAAAGTATAAATATGAGTTTTTTTTTATTTTCTAGGTGAAGAGGTGTCCTTTCAAATCAAAAAGCCTTCTGTTAATACGTTTGTATTTAAAGCTCAAAAAAAGTCCAAAAAGGAGGACCATGAAAAAGAGCAAGAGAATAGTGGTAAGTGGCGTGCTGGTAACCATGTCTGGTCATGGAATTTGTTCCTCATCCACTTAGGTTATGTCATGTGGCAGAATTGTATATACAGCTTAAATGGACACTCTATGTATCAAAACAATTTTCAATTCACAAACTAGTTTTGGTGTATAGATCATGCCCCTGCGGTCTCACTGCTCAATTCTCTGCCATCTAAGAGTTAAAACACTTTGGTTTCTGTTTATGCAGCCCTAGGCACAACCTCTATGAAAAAATGGTTTAATCCTCAGTCAGATCTTACAGGACAGTGTGTTTACTTTCAAATGTATTATCTCTTGCTCTGTTAATTGAACATTATGAACATGCATAATTGTCCTGTAGGCTCTAGAAGCACTTTTCAATGTAGAAGGAGGCTGTGTGAGTCACAGACAAATGAGCTCTAGCTAGGGCTGCATAAACAAGGTGATTTATGTCCTAGATGGCAGTGAACAGAGCAGTGAGACTGCAGGGAGTGATTTTATATATATATCTCAGAAAATCCTTGCACTCTGGCTACAGTGTCCTATACTTGCTGGGTGCTCAGCCTGGGACTTTGGTTATCGAAAAAACGAGGGGAATGACAGCATTTATGGTCTTCAATAAAATATCTTCTTTATTAGCAAGATTAAAAAGTGAGATCAAGTAGGATCAACGTATCAGTTCTTTTCAGGACTTTCATCAGAATCAATAAGGTACATACATATAAACTCACTATATATAGGAGATGTAAATTAGAAAATAGATCCACCCCAGGTGCAGTGCATGTCAGTCGGCGTTACGACGGAAACTGTGCGCATGTGTGACAAGAACTCCACCCCTAGAATTGACGTGCAGCGTGTGTACGTGGCGATGGCGTGCACGTTGTCATAGTAACGCGGCACAACATAACTGGTAACTATGGTTACCGGGAATAACAATAATGAAGTGCCGTGCAAATTAAGAGGAGGAGAAATGTCTTCACATTAAAACCCATGCATTGTAATGTGTTTAGCAGAAAACAGGAACTGCCATAAAGAGTGTTACAGAGATGGGTGAATATAGTGTAGATGCAATAAAACATAAAAGCAAACGGTGAAAAAAAAACATAAGCAGCAAAATCTTACTTAAGATGCTTGGTATATTAGCTAGTAAAGCTATGGAATCTATCCTGTGGAATTATATTTTATATAATGTACCTGTGCCTATAGCTCTAGTGATATAACTTTTAAAGTGCTGTATTCGAAAAAAGTGCTGCTTGCACATGCACTGCACCTGGGGTGGTTCTATTTTCTAATTTACATCTCCTACATATATATAGTGACTTTATATGTATGTACCTTATTGATCCTGATGAAAGTCCTGAAAAGGACTGAAACGTTGATCCTACTTGATCTCACGTTTTAATCTTGCTAATAAAGAAGATATTTTAAAAGATAAACGTTTGTTGGAAAAAGTGAAAAATGTGGTGCTGCTATCACCTATGTGCACCACTCAACACACATAAATAGTGAAAATAGAAGTGAAAATATAAAATGGTGAGAGCACTCAGATACAATAAAAAATTGTTTTACCAATATTCCATATGGATAATTCCTAACAAATAGAGTAAAAGACCATAGGGTAATATAGTAAAAGCTAATATTAAAACACCTTGTTATTGGTCAAACTCACATGTGGCTGACTCAGACTAAAAGCGGAGAAAGAGCATCTGTATTGGTGGATATCTTGTTACAACCAGGATATTTCTTATTGTGCCAAGAATTAAAATCTCCGAAAGACCCAGGATGCAGGATCATATAGAAGATTATTTATTGAACACAAAATAAAATAACAAATAAAATCCACCATATATCGCCACCTGACGCGTTTCGGCGTTACAGCCTTCTTCAGAAGTGGTGATTCTGCTCGTTCTCCGTCGATCCGCTTTTTAAATCAAATATTGGCGCCGTTTTCTCCTCTTCCGGGTAATACTTCCGTATTCGTCATCACAGACTCTCTCCCGTTCGGCGCACATGTTCGGCATCCTTGCGCCATGACGTCGGGACATAGTCATAATATTGGAGGTTACTGGCGCCATTTTTAAAAGTCCGTCTGCTACATTCTTTGCCCATAGTTCGTTCTCGAACAAAAAACGAGTCTTTCAGCAGCAAATTAAAAAGTATATATAAGTATATATATACCTAATATATATATATTAATAAAGGGGTACTCAGAGTCTTTGTTAGTAGATATTAGGTATCAATTAAGACACAGTTTAAATATTATAAAAATCTTGAAAAAATACATTTTAAAAATACTTATCATAAATCTCATATTACTAAATGACTAAATATAGGATTAATAACTCTAAACCTATTTCGTATGATCAACGTTCTAGACCTTCCTCGCCTCCAAAAAAGGAAATTATGCTGACAAATAGATTTCAACGATTAGAACATATTGATAGAGAAGATCCTTTTTTAGGACAGACGATGATGAGAACTGGAGGGAGATTAAAAATACAAACTCCAATAAAGAGAGGAAGACAAGAAGAGAAAATAGAGTACAGAAAGGGGGAAAAAAGATGTTCAATAAATAATCTTCTATATGATCCTGCATCCTGGGTCTTTCGATTTTAATTCTTGGCACAATAAGAAATATCCTGGTTGTAACAAGATATCCACCAATACAGATGCTCTTTCTCCGCTTTTAGTCTGAGTCAGCTTTTAAGTGACTCAGCCACATGTGAGTTTGACCAATAACAAGGTGTTTTAATATTAGCTTTTACTATATTACCCTATGGTCTTTTACTCTATTTTTTAGGAATTATCCAAATGGAATATTGGTAAAACAAAGAAGATATTTTATTGAAAACCGTGTGCTGCCATTCCTCTCGTTTTATATATATATATATATATATATATATATATATATATATATATATATATATATATATGTATATATCATACCTATTTAATTAAGCTAAAATGGTTTTGTTGCTTAGTGTTCCTTTAAGTTTTTAACTTTTTAAATATTCTTCTTATTTTAATATATCATTGTTTTCCAAGCAAGGTATAGAGAGTCATGTTTAAAACCATTTTTTTTTGTCTTTTAGATTCTTTTGAGTTGGAAAGTGACCATAGCTCAGAGTCAGAGCATCCTCAACACACTAATTCCCCATCTTTGAAGAAGGACTCTTCAGAATCTGCAGCCAGCAGCCCGTCCCTGTCTCCTAGTGACATAGAAGGGACAGGTTTGTACTTTCCCTTGTATTTTATCTTTTATTTTATCTCTAAATTCTGAGCCTTTACTCACAGCTACTACAGGCCATTTGCTATATACACTGACCAGCCACAACATTAAAACCACTGACAGGAAATAACTTTGATTACATTGTTACATTGATTATATTGTTACCTGCTCAGGGCTGGGATATATTAGGCAGCAAGTGAACTTTAATTTCATGGATTGGAAGCAGGAAAAATGGCCAAGTTAAAATATCTGAGTGACTTTGACAAGGGCCAAATAGTAATAGCAGGATGACTGGGTCAGAGCATCTCCAAAAATGTCAAATCTTGTGGGATGTTTCCGATATGCAGTGGTTAGTACCTGCGAAAAGTGGTGCATGAAGGACAAACGATGAACTGGCATCAGGGTTATGGGCACGTGGGGAGCGGGTCCAAACACACAGCAGAACTATCGTAGCTCTAATTGCTGAAAAACGTAATGCTGGCCATGATAGAAATACACAGTGCTTTGCAGTTTGGTGCTGCGCAGCCACAGACCGGTCAGAGTGCCTGTAATGATTCCTATCCACTGCCGAAAGCTCATTCAATGGAAATGGGAGCATCAGGTCTGGACCATGGAGCAATGGACGATGGTTGCCTGGTCTGATGAATCACGTTTTCATTACGATCAGGCGGATGTCCGTGTGCGTAGTTTAGCTGAGAAAGAGCAGCAAAATGCACTATGGGAAGAAGGCAGGCCGGCAGAGGCAATGTTCTGCTGGGAAATCTTGGGCCATGTGGATGTTACTTTGGCATGTATCGCCTACTCAGAGATTGTTGCAGATCACGTACACCGCTTCATTGCAATGGTGTTCCCTAGAGGCAGAATAATGCGCCCTGACACACTGCAAAAATTGTTCAGGAATGGTGTGAGTAACACGACAAAGAGTTCAAGGTGCTGCCTTGGATTCCAAATTCCCCAGATCTCAATCTGATTGAGCATCTGTTGGATGCAATCCATGGAGGCACCACCTCGCAACTTGCAGGACTTAAAGGATCTGCTGCTAATGTCTTTGTGCCAGATACCACAGGACACGATCAGAGCTCTTGCGAAGTCCATGCCTCCATGCATCAGAAATGTTTTGGTTGCTCATGGGGGGCCTACACAATATTAGGCTGGTGGTTTTAATGTTGTGACTATTCCGTTTAGATTTAATTACAGCCTTCCTTAAATACTGATGCTTTAACTTTGCATAGAGATTAAATGTAACTTTGCCAATATATTGGTAAAAATAAACATTGTTCCAGACTGAAAGTATTCTCTATTTCATCTTGCTTTCTAGCTCTGCTTCTTTGGCTATTTTTCTGGTTAGTTATGTACAATTCAAGTTTAGTGAATTACCCCAAATAAATATATCAGTTGGTGAATATAAGACCAGTTTCCCCTCAATTGTTTGTAAATATGGATTATTATTATGTGGAATAGTTTATTTATGAAACACACATCCCCAAGCCTGGCAATATCTTTTGATGACTTGCTAGCTTAGCTGCCAGTGTTGGAACATCCTATACGCCTCTTGCAAGTGTGACAAAATGTTTGCTGGAGGACTAGCAAAGGAACAAAAAGCAAGAGCGCTGCCATTAAAAAAAAAAAAAAATAATAATAATAAAAATCAGTCGATATACCCCTAAAGAAAACATGCATTTCAATCTTTCGGGAATATATTAAATACCGTATTTGTTTCCAATAACTGCAGAGCTTGTATCCGCATTTACTGCAAGTCTTCCCCTTCTTCCCTGGCACAAATGAAAGAGTCAGTACAAAGGATAAGCATTTTCAGCAGTGAGCCCTTGCAAGGCCAGATATAACCCTCAAACAATTGTATTACATTTCACTTGTGTAGATCACATAAACCCTGCATTAAGGGGTGGGGAGATGAGGACATATTTCAAGTCCGTTGTTAGTAAAAGGTTCTAAAAGTAACTTGGTGCTACAATCCTGGGAGGGTTAATGGCTCAGTCACCAGGGGTGAATTTCAATTTGACAGGGCTAAATTTTGAACACCTGGCAGTGTTACTTGTATTAGTATTTCTTCATTTGTCCTCCCATCCCGCTATATATGAGGACATGTCCCACTAGTGGTAAATTGTGAATAATAAACTTAAAGCTTTAACAGTAGGTATAGATAACCCAGTAAGTGTTGCTGAAGATGATTTGGGCTACTAGGATGTCATCTTCCAGTTGACATTCGGCTGATTTCAGAGACTTGCTGGGACGTCATTACTGACTCTAGTTTGCCTTTTAATTTCTGTTCAGCACAGGTGAAATCCCGGATGCCAAGTGCATCTCGGCAGCTTGCAGCTCAAGGAGACTACTTATCTCTTGGTGTGCCGAAGAAAGGTAGAGACTCAAGCCAGTCAGAAAGTGACGATGAACAGGATGATCATGAGAGAAGAATCAGTTTTGCTCCTGGAACAAAAACATTGAAAGACCAGATGGCAGAGGAGATTTGTAAGTTGAGATACATAGCACTCTGTAAAAAGTCATCATGATTTTTTTTTTTTTTTGTCTAGATGAGGAAAATTAAGCCACAAATAAGTGAACTGTATATATGCTGCTTATTGGCTTAAAGTAACAGAAGCTAATTTGTTGAATAACAATATTTTCTATAAATGTTTTGCTCTTTAAAGGAGACTTCGGGTTGTGCTATCCAACTTGCTCATTTTATTGTTGTAAAGTTCTAAATAAAAGACTTCAAAAGGTAGTATAGGAGGTGCCCTTTCACGGGTTTGTCCAGCTGTGGTATTGTAGGGTTTTTGGGGGATTTTTTTGACTCTAAAGCAGAACTGTTGCATTGCATTTTGCACCCCTTGATTACAAACATCAGCTATGATCCTCATCTGGTAGTTACTCCCCCTCACTAGAGGGGAGGGATGTCAAGGAGGACTGGTTGAAGGGGGGACTTTGGGCAGCACGAAAGGAGGAGCCGTGTCACCATTGGACATCTATAGCCAGCGTGCTATTCATGATATGAGTTACACCTCTGTCGGCAAATGGCTTTGACTGTTTATGTGCAGTGTTTCATACAAAAGCCAAGCACCATGATCACTTGAAATCACTGAAGTGGTCATGGTGCCTGGAGTAACCCTTTAAAGAAAAGAAAAATCAGATTTAACTTTAATTTTGCCTAGTTTTTCTGGCCAAGATATACCATGATAATTAATATAACCCTACTATCCAATACACGAAAGCACAGGTAAGTGTATGGTGCATTGGAATGAATTTACGTGAGAACACTAATATGTCATTTCTCTCCAAAAGCAAATCAGCGTGTCAAAGTATCTTGGGGAAATTATATTATGTTGCCCGGAGCATTGTTGTTTTACTTGCTGGTGCTGTGCTACTCAAAGTCTAGCAATGTGATATGTATATTTTGTTTTGTCTACATCTGATATGCTGTGTTTTTCAGCAGCAAGCAGTGACTCAGGCGGAGAGAAGAGCAAGGAAGACGAGGACTTTCAGGATCAATGGGAGGAACAGCAGATAAGGAAAGCAATAAAGTACCCAGAGGTGAGTGTTTAGTAAACACATATATTCACCAAAATGTATTCCTGATCAAATATGGCCATATTGGAAATTCAACAAACTAATATTTCTGCTATCGAACATAAATGCTGTTAATAATATTGTTTTCATTTTATTTTTTAAATTAGGTTATCTTTAGTGGAACTCCTGAGCAAAATCTATAACTATAAAAAAATACTTGTGCTCATAACACTGTCATATTTTTCAAGAAACCTGTAATAATTAACGCAGATGCTCCTTGTTATACATAGGAATGATGTGCAAAATATATCTTCTTTTGCATGATTAGGGATCTGTAGGAGGCAGGACTCTCCTCTGTGTTTTTTTTTGTTTTTTTTTTTATGCCAATCATTATAATACCCAGACCATGCTGACTAGATATTATACTATGCTTCTCGGCTACAATGACTCTCTGGCTGCACAGGACAGGGGTAACTCCATGCAAGGGGCAGTTTGTCCCACTCTGTTAAAATACTACAGTGACTGCCTTATGTGACACCAGATGAATTCATTAAAAGCAAATCCCTATGCCGGCCACTGTTGCAAAGTAGTAGGATTTATGAGCATTTGTAGAAAGCAGATAGCATCATGCCTCTTACAACATTTCTCAATAGTTGCCTAGCTCTGTAATATGCTTGGCCAAATGTGCATATTTGGCTTTATCATATGTCTAATATCTCTTTGCCTCTCTAGATTCTCGACAATGATTTGTTACCTGTACGAAATACACAGAACCGTAGAAACATAGAGCCAAGGTTTTCCCTGCCTCCAGTAAATATTGGAGACATCAAAAAGAAGCTTACTGCAAGGTGAGGGTTGCAGTTTGAGTAGGTAATCATTGAAGGGTTCAGTGAATTAGGAACTCATGCATACCTGTCAGCCGAAATGTTCTTTAATGTTTCTTCCTGTTCTTAGGAAAACCCACTATACTTGCAGAGTTATTAATTAAATTAAGAGTTCAAAGTGAATTTGAAATTTAAGGTCAGAAGAATTTAAAGTTACATCTGGTCATTAAACATTGGAAACCATGTGTAATCAACATCCATCAGCAGTTCATAGTTTCCCTTTAAAATACTTTTTAGAATAATGTTGTTGCTGTTCATTTATTTCTTTTTTTGTTACTTTCAGGATAACTTCTTTAGAAGAGGTCCACCAATCGCATGTGCACGAAAATGAGAAATATACTCGTGACCTTGAGAGTTCGAAGCACTCTCTAGAAATGCTGGGAAAGTCTGCAAGCGAGCAAAGCTACAAGTTTTTCAAGGAGATGAAAACATATGTAGAAAACTTTGTTGACTGTATGAATGAAAAGGTAAGACAGAATCTGTTTTCACGATCAAAATAAACGAAAATGGTTGGTGTGTATTAAAAACCAGAACTCTTCATTTACAATATTTAAAAGCCAAGTGTAGAAATTATTTGCAAGATTTCTGTTACATAATGAAATTCTAGCCCTATATTGAGTATGTGTGTTTTATATGTGGATCAATAGATTGGGAAGGAAAATGACGTGACTATAACAACTGATTTGTATTGCCTTGTGCATATATCATTAAAAGATCAAATGTTCTTGGTCTTTCTATGGAAACAGTCTATAACTTATATAATAAAAGTACTGCTTTGTTAAGTTCTTTGTTTGACCCACAATTTTAAAAATACATAGAAAAGATCTAGCCAAATAAAGCTCTAGCATAGTCTATGTATAAATCAGTCACATTTTCTTGCTTCTATTCATTTGTACATTAATTTGTAACAAAAATATGAATTTATTTGTTTTTTTTTGGTTTGTTTGTTTTTCCTTTTAAACATTTCTTCCTATGTGCCTAAATCTTACATTTTCTTGCTTTCGGCAGCTGGGTCAGCCCAACACACTTTAGGCCCAGCACAAGCTTTCTTGTTTGTGCTGGGCAATATCCAATCAAAGGCTTAATGTAAAGAATTCACTATAACCTTGCACTTCTCTTATCTCACAAACAAAGCCATTAATCGAGTTATGAACAATTCAGTTCTCTGAACATGGAGGTTAGGATATCCACTCTCCCTAAAAATCTAAAAAGTCCTAATGTATATTGGGTCAAAATGGATCTAATTTTTCCTCAATGTGAGAGGAGGCTGTGTGAGTCTCAGCCAGGGGAGGTGTTGCTAGGGCTGCAGAAATGATAATTTAACATCTAAATAGCAGAGAATTGGGCAGTCATACTGCAAGGGACCATTTCATTACCGTGAAGAGGTTTTTGGTAACTAAACCCGAGGACATGGTTAGAATCTCTAAACAGCTAAGTGCACCTTTCCTGTTTAAATACTTTGTTATTTTTATTATATAAACCATAATATTTCACCATATATCCAACCATGAAAACATTTTCTATTCTAACAGATAATCCAAATTAATAAACTTGAGTGTGAGATGTTTACATTATTCGAGAACAGAGCAAAGGATCTTCTGCATCGCCGGCAAAACGACCTCCGCAACGAGTCTGCTGTCCTCCAGAAGCTCTCTGGTAAGTATATCTAAGAATTCCTTAATATGGGGTACAGGTATATTTATCTTCTCTTTTAATGTCTTTATTCATGTGAAAGAGAAGACAGGGAGTAATGATTCTCTGTGGCAAGGTTATTTCTCTTATTTGTTAAACTCATAGTTTTCAGAGATATTTCTTGCACCTCTAATGTATAACTCATCATTCCCCTTTTCATATTCACTATACTATCTTAATACACTACCTTTGGCTTTGAGATTAATTCTAGCCAAAAAGATCATGTAATAAATGTATAACAATGAGTTGTGTATTAGGAGAAAATAATCCTATATGCAAGTTTGTGAGACATTTAATAATCACAATCTTCAGTGTCATGGCTTATGTCTCTAGAACCCCTCAGTGTTATTATCACATATCTGTGTTGCCAAAGTACATTGTTTAGGAAAGGGGATTATGGGATGTTTTTAGGATTTTCATGCAAGAGGTGTGTATGTGTATATGTACATTTGGGGTTGGGACGGATGCTGAATAGATAGAGGGGATAGCACAAGTCAGTTGAGTGGTGCCAAAACTGATGTTTTGAGGAGAGGAGTATGGGGCAAATTTGGACACTGGCAACTCAGAAGGGAGTGCGGCTTGATGTTTAAAGTTAGATAGTCCCTCCCACAACTCAAGCCTGCTGCGTTGCATGTGTATTTTATATTGTACTTTATATCTTGTTTTCTGTTTTTACTTTTTACCTGAGATCTATGGGGTGCCAATTCAGGCCTCAAGAAGATCCGGTCTGGTCTGAGCCAAGACCAGCAGTATAGAGTTTAGCTAATTTACTGTTCAGCAGTTTACAGCTGCACCCTACAGCTTAGCTTAGAAGAGATAACGGAAGCCACTCGGAGGAGCTTCCGGGTCTCTGAAAACCAGAAGAGAAGGAGTAGGGCATGCCATCAGGAGGAACCCTAAATACAAATGCAAACTATAAGCCTTATGCAGTGGTTATGGTGCATAGCGTGTTCCTTTTAGCACATTAGCATGTTAAAAATCTATTTAGCCTCTTACTTCAGTTTCCTTTTTTATTTAACAGGAAAAAATACAGACATTGAAGATGCAACGAAAGGTGTGCTGGAAGATTCAGATTTAAGAAGGTGCCATGTTTTTTTTTTTTTTATTTGGGCAGGGGGAGTACTGTTGACAAGGTGGTACATTTGTGTATCAAACGTGCAGTTTATTTAGGGATCAAGGAGTACAAATAGCAAATAGGCAAATTGTAACCGTGTTCTTCTTCCAAATTAGTGCTATAAAATCAACCAGCAATAGCAGCATTATTATTGAATTTAGATATAAATGATTCTGCTTTATTGTGCCGTATCAACAATACCAATCAATATTTCAGTCCGTATCAAGGACTTTTACCGTGTGAAGCTCAAGTTTTTATAAAATACAGGAAAACAATCAGGACAGAATTGTGGCTTTTTATTCTCCATTAATTTGTGTCTTTTCACTGTGAGACTTGTATGAACAATAGTGGAAGATAGAGAATTGTAGTGCACTTGTGGCCTTTGTGTAAACCACTTTTATGACTGTTTACTTTTCTGGTTTGGCTCAGTTGTCTCATTGGTATTTTGTTCTGGCTGAAATAATTTTATGCATAACGACAGATACTATTTCACTGAAATTTCTCACAGACACAAATCCCTGGGACTTACAGCCTTTCCAACTTATTGATAAAAAAAGAAGTTTGTATCTAACTGCATGTTTTTACTTTATATTTTATAAATTATTATTAGTTGTTATTTAAATATCGCAAATCTACTGTAAATGCATATTTTTTGCAATATTGTCTTTAACTAGATCTGTCTGATAAGAAACTCAGATGTATTTTTGTAGAAGGAGCAACGCTTAATATTGCTACAGTAACGACAGCTACCGTGCATTGAGCATTCTACGTTAATTTTCATTTCTAGTAATTTTTGCAATAATACAAACTGGATATAATGCATGTTATGCCACTTCCTTTACAGGAACAGAAGGTGGAAGAAACGTGAGCTCTTGGGGATAAATGATCACTGTGAAGGCATGTCTAGTGATGATGAGATGCCCTCTGAAGATGAAACTTCTTTCAAAGAAAGTAGAGGTATCTGAAAGGGACACTCCTCTACCCAAATAAAAAAAACTATATATCTCTTAACAGATATACCTACAAAGAAAACATGCATGCATTTATTAATGTATTTTTGTCATTGGGGGTATTTGTAAAAAAACGCTAGCATAATCTGCAGATCTCTTGTTTGAAACATCTGAAAGCCCTCTCTACACCCTTCTAGCCCCACCCAGGCATTCTGTGGCTGTCCAATTACAGACTTCCTAAGGCAGCTCGATGAGAGGTCTTTGCAAGGCAGGTGCTCTGGGCAATTACTGCCTCTTGAGTTTAGGTCCACTGAGCTAACCAAAAGAAAAGTAGCAGGACTGGTTGTCTGCTTACTAACCAGGGGTTAGTAAACAATGTTAATTTACAAAAGTACAGATTTTTTTTTTTAAATCTCACCCATGTGCAGCTGGTGAGTGAATAATAGTTGGAATGGGTTTTGCACTCGCATCACCCGGCCTGACTCAATATATACGCGCTATCTTCTGTTGCGTTACGTCAGAGTAGGAACCATGAAGAAACTTTTACAGTGACGCAATTGGCTGTTTAAATCCTTTCCCACTGTTTTTGATTTATGTTTGAGCACAATATCTTTCTTTATAATGCAATCTATTTAACATTCCAGTACAAAAAAGTAAATAGTGTAAATGTGTTGTTCATTTTACAGCTCGAGTCCTATTTGAGAGTAAAGATCTGTTTGAAGACGTTCATGAAGACTTTCACCGGATAAAGAACGCCTTGTCCAAATTTCAGGAGTGGAGACAGAGATTTCCAGAGTCCTATTATGATGCTTACATTAGCTTATGCATCCCCAAACTACTAAACCCACTTATTAGGGTGCATCTTTTAGACTGGAATCCACTAGAGGTAAGAGTCTTGCATGAACCATCTAAGTGCGTGATCTTAGTGCCAGGAAAACCATTTCTAGAATGTATTTGTCTGAATTTTTTTACTGTTTCAGAAGAAAAAGTTTAATATATAATGTGTCTGTTGGAGGTTGATCCTTTGAGGCTGTTGGAGGTAACATTGGCTGGATTATCTATCTATTGTCACATTTTGCATAAAATAAAATAAACCCCTCTCTCAAAAGGTCTTGAAACTGACCTTATTTATACACTCAAATTGAGTAAAAAATATACATTTATTGATAAAATGCAGACAAATATATCACAGAAAAGAAACAATCACTTTTGCATATGAAAATATGTCTATGAAAAATAGCTAAAAAACAGCCGCATAAAAAATGATAATATTAAAGTCCAGACCTTATTTGAATGCTCGGCGTCCCGAGTTAGCAAAGATGTATACTGCTGAAAAAAATATCAAATAACAGTCCTCTTTATACTCCAGATGCTGGCTGATATCAGACCTCTCCAAACGCGTTTCTCCGCTTCGGCGGCTTTTTCAATGGATGAGGTCTGTGTCTCTGCGTTCTCTTTATATAGCAGTTTTGCCGACAATCATTTGCACACGGCAAATCCAAAACTACGATGTATACTACAAAGTTGACTTCTATGTAACTAGTTAGTTCCTAAGTGTTAGTGCTTGATTGCTCAAAAAATAGTTACTTATTATAGGCAGCATATAACCATTGCTATTCTCTATTTACTTTTGTTACCATAGTAACCCCGCCTGATCGGGTTTAAATACAACTGCCGTTTCTCATATTTACAGGCATGAAAAAGAAAGTAAAATAACGTAAGATTTTCTAAATTAAACAGGGAGTCAATGATTGTAAATACATAATCTCGTAGTTAAAGTGTATCCAAATTCCATAACTGGAGAATTCGGCACATTAGATTACTTTACTTTATTTACTCATGTCACCAAGGTAACACTTGTCTCAGTAAGTGAAAAGAACCTTTCCGTTCTCACCTTAGGGTTTTTTAATGTTTTGTATCAGAAAAGTGGGTATCACTAGTCCCACATAATCTATTCTCTAACTATACCGAGACATGATGGCTTGGAACTTTATACTATTAATTTCAAACGGTATAATGAATCAGAATACTTTGTTAACTTCCGTTGCTATATACACAATCCCTAAGTGAGTAAAAGTATAACTCCCATTATCAACTTATAAAAAACAAATAAAAATATGAAAGAGAAATAAGACTAAAAAGGTGCCCTATAAAAGTAGAGATCTCTATTTATAATCCCTTTATATGTATAAAAATAAGAATGATTCTATATAGCAAACTAATATTAAAAAATTATATTCAAAACAGACACAAAAAATCTTATGTTAGCACTTCTGCTGCCACTTCTAGATATAGATGCATATGGGATTGAAGATGTTACATGCCATTAACTTTAATAAAAAATGGAAATTTAAAGGGGGATTCATCCCAAAAAATGACACAGCTCAAATTCGGCATTCAAACCCTTAGGCTGCAGCGTATCAAGTTGATATATCCATTTCATCTCAGTGATGCCCAGTTGTTTAGTATGGTCTCCTCCTCTCCAGTTTTTATTTACTCTACATATCCCCTTAAAGTTCAAAAGGCTCATATCCGAATTATGTATTTGTTTAAAATGGGCTGATACTGAATGTTGCATATATCCCTTCTTTATATTCAACATATGTTCCCTAATTCTGATGTACAGTTGCCTTTTTGTCCTTCCTACGTACTGGAGTCCACATGGGCACTCCAGTACATATATCACGTTAGTGCTTTGGCAGGTAATATGTTCTTTTATTTTAAAAGATTCCATCTTGCTAGTGACTTCAAATACTCCTTTTGTGTGTTTCTGCTTGCTTTCTTTACACGCTATACAGTCCAAACAATAGAAGAATCCATTTTTCTTTGTTGTGATTATGGTGTTCTTTCTTTTTACATGTTTATTAGTTATTTTCCTTCGTAAGTTCGGTGCACCCCTAAAGATGATCCTTGGTCTTTCCGGTAACACCAAGTGAGGGGAAGAGAGTCACAAAGAGTTAAAAAGACATCGGAGATGAAGGATACACAGAATATAGAATGTGAAGACCTTAGAGGTCCAGCAGGTCATGATAGAAGAAACTACAGAATGTCACATAACGTCAATCCTGTTAAGAGAAAGACACCATATGGTAATAATAGAGACAAAGCAAATGAGAAGATGATTGAAAGTAGAAGACGTACAGATAATATGGAAAACTCTGTAAGAGGGAATATTGGTAGAGAAACTGACAAAACTTCCGAAAGACGACAATTGGAAATGGCGGAGATTCCCGCAAGAGTAAATAACGTTACAGTACAAGCAGAGGTACATAATAGCACAAGAGAGGCGTTTTTTTTAGGAAGGAACACCAGAGAGATAACCACATGGTTCCATCCGTTGACACCAAGAAGAACAAAAAGAAAAGAACCACATCTAGAAGAAATAGAGGAGGAAGAAGAGCAATGGACAAACAAGAAAAAGAACAGGAAGGACATCCAGTAGGGATATTTAACCTTGCAGGAATACCACTATTACCCCACCACATCACAGCACTGAATAAAGGATTAAAATTTGCACCTACAGCGCATGTGAATAAATTCGAAGCAACCATTGATGTAAAAAGGTTTGTAAGAAAACTAAGCATTAAAAAGCATTTTAAACAGCTGCCGGATTTCCCAGCGAAAGAAGAGTCTGTGAGTAAGTTTCAACACAGCCAATTAAAACCCAACTCTACATTTTATCCTGTGAATCAGGTTTCTGCCGCAATGGAAATGTATGAAGAATTAGTGACTGATGACATAAGGAAAATGAAAAAGAAGCACTACCCAAAGAACAACTTGACAAAGAAAGAGAGAGAAGCGATAAAGGATTTAACTGATAATGAAAAAATCTGCATCAAACCAGCAGACAAAGGTGGGGGGATAGTCATCATGTCAAGCGAATACTACACAAAAGAAGCCACTAGGTTACTAGAAGAACCCGATACTTACGGGAAATTATCTAGTGATCCATTGAATGGAATAAAGGACAGACTCAAAATTATGCTGGACAATGCCAGAGATATCGGAATTCTAAAAGAGTCCGAATATAGATTCCTCTCCATTCCCTTCCCAAGAACCCCCACTTTTTATTTCTTACCTAAGATCCATAAAGATCTCCAGGCACCACCTGGCCGGCCAATAATATCAGGGATCAACTCGATTACATCTAATTTGTCTCAGTACATAGACTCATTCTTGCAACCATATGTGTCCAAGGTAAAGTCACACCTTAAGGACACTACACAGATGATTAGGGAACTAGATTCCATCTCCTGGCAAGACAACTACATCCTTGTATCTACGGATGTAACTTCATTATATACGATCATTGATCACAAACAAGGCTGCGATTCCGTGAGTAATTCACTAAGAAAATATGGAGAACTGGAGGATAATCAAATCTCATTTATAATAGAGGGCATCACTTTTATTTTGAAGAACAATTATTTTCTGTTTGAAGATCAGTTTTACCTCCAAAAGAAGGGCACAGCCATGGGGACGAAATTTGCCCCCAGTTTCGCTAACTTATTCATGGGAAACTGGGAAGACAATTACATCTGGAATGAACATCCCTGGAATAATAATGTACACAAGTATAAAAGATACATCGATGATGTTTTTTTCATATGGGAAGGAGAAATGGAAGACCTACAAAAGTTCTTAGAATATATTAATAAGAACACATGGGGAGTTAAACTCAACACCACCTACAGTAAGACACAGGTAGTATTCCTTGATCTTATCATCTATGTTGATTCCGGTACACTCAAAACGAAAACGCACTTCAAAGAAGTTGACGTGAACAGCTTCATCCTTAAAGAGAGTTGTCATCTACCGTTATGGCTTAAGAATGTACCTTACAATGAATTTAGACGCTTGAGACGGAACTGTACAGACTCTGAAATCTACAGGGAACAAGCGGAAGTAGTAAAGAAAAAGTTTATGTTAAAAAAATACCAAGAGAATGAAATAGATGAGGCATTGAGTAGAGTGGATCATCTAGACCGAACTAACCTATTGAAAATTAAGGATAAATCAAACGCAACAGAATCAGGAGAAGTATTTCCAGCAATAATTCTGAATTACAACAAAGAAAACTTACAACTAAAAAAGATACTTACAAGACACTGGCATCTATTGAAAAAAGATAAAATCCTGGCTAGTATGTTACCGGAAAGACCAAGGATCATCTTTAGGGGTGCACCGAACTTACGAAGGAAAATAACTAATAAACATGTAAAAAGAAAGAACACCATAATCACAACAAAGAAAAATGGATTCTTCTATTGTTTGGACTGTATAGCGTGTAAAGAAAGCAAGCAGAAACACACAAAAGGAGTATTTGAAGTCACTAGCAAGATGGAATCTTTTAAAATAAAAGAACATATTACCTGCCAAAGCACTAACGTGATATATGTACTGGAGTGCCCATGTGGACTCCAGTACGTAGGAAGGACAAAAAGGCAACTGTACATCAGAATTAGGGAACATATGTTGAATATAAAGAAGGGATATATGCAACATTCAGTATCAGCCCATTTTAAACAAATACATAATTCGGATATGAGCCTTTTGAACTTTAAGGGGATATGTAGAGTAAATAAAAACTGGAGAGGAGGAGACCATACTAAACAACTGGGCATCACTGAGATGAAATGGATATATCAACTTGATACGCTGCAGCCTAAGGGTTTGAATGCCGAATTTGAGCTGTGTCATTTTTTGGGATGAATCCCCCTTTAAATTTCCATTTTTTATTAAAGTTAATGGCATGTAACATCTTCAATCCCATATGCATCTATATCTAGAAGTGGCAGCAGAAGTGCTAACATAAGATTTTTTGTGTCTGTTTTGAATATAATTTTTTAATATTAGTTTGCTATATAGAATCATTCTTATTTTTATACATATAAAGGGATTATAAATAGAGATCTCTACTTTTTTTTTTTTTTTTGAATTCTTTATTTTTGTTGTGCGTATAGACGTAACATGGTGCACATGCGGTACCCCAAAGGCAATCCACATGCTTTTGCAAACATAAAGTACAGTGGGGTATATAACAGTTCTTGCACATTTTTAGTATTAAGTTGAGTAAGATTAGGGTGTAACAGTACTTGGAATTATTCTTGGCATAGTAGGTACAAACTGAACAACTGGTTTTACATAAACGTCTGGCTATATTGGTTCTGACATATTATGTTGGAGTCGTCGACTTCAAAGTGTATGTTTAAAACTATGATTAGGCTTAGTCTGCGCGTCAGCGCGTCTGTTAACATAATAAATTCTGCGCGTCTTTTAACATCATAATTTCTGCCTTCATAAGGATTCCCGAGAGTACTACGGGCTGGCACTAAAAATTGTCTACTTCGTTAATCGACAGATTACAATAGGTCGCACGTTTGTTGGTTCTAAGCCCTGGCAGGAAAAAAAAAAAAAGAGATCTCTACTTTTATAGGGCACCTTTTTAGTCTTATTTCTCTTTCATATTTTTATTTGTTTTTTATAAGTTGATAATGGGAGTTATACTTTTACTCACTTAGGGATTGTGTATATAGCAACGGAAGTTAACAAAGTATTCTGATTCATTATACCGTTTGAAATTAATAGTATAAAGTTCCAAGCCATCATGTCTCGGTATAGTTAGAGAATAGATTATGTGGGACTAATGATACCCACTTTTCTGATACAAAACATTAAAAAACCCTAAGGTGAGAACGGAAAGGTTCTTTTCACTTACTGAGACAAGTGTTACCTTGGTGACATGAGTAAATAAAGTAAAGTAATCTAATGTGCCGAATTCTCCAGTTATGGAATTTGGATACACTTTAACTACGAGATTATGTATTTACAATCATTGACTCCCTGTTTAATTTAGAAAATCTTACGTTATTTTACTTTCTTTTTCATGCCTGTAAATATGAGAAACGGCAGTTGTATTTAAACCCGATCAGGCGGGGTTACTATGGTAACAAAAGTAAATAGAGAATAGCAATGGTTATATGCTGCCTATAATAAGTAACTATTTTTTGCGCAATCAAGCACTAACACTTAGGAACTAACTAGTTACATAGAAGTCAACTTTGTAGTATACATCGTAGTTTTGGATTTGCCGTGTGCAAATGATTGTCGGCAAAACTGCTATATAAAGAGAACGCAGAGACACAGACCTCATCCATTGAAAAAGCCGCCGAAGCGGAGAAACGCGTTTGGAGAGGTCTGATATCAGCCAGCATCTGGAGTATAAAGAGGACTGTTATTTGATATTTTTTTCAGCAGTATACATCTTTGCTAACTCGGGACGCCGAGCATTCAAATAAGGTCTGGACTTTAATATTATCATTTTTTATGCGGCTGTTTTTTAGCTATTTTTCATAGACATATTTTCATATGCAAAAGTGATTGTTTCTTTTCTGTGATATATTTGTCTGCATTTTATCAATAAATGTATATTTTTTACTCAATTTGAGTGTATAAATAAGGTCAGTTTCAAGACCTTTTGAGAGAGGGGTTTATTTTATTTTATGCATCTGCCGTTTATTATATAGGTTGTTAGGTTTCCTATCTATTTACCCCAATCTCCTTTATCTATATTGAATCAGCGCTCCACTACAAATCCTTTTTTATTGTCACATTTTATGTCAAGCAAATACACACATAAAAGGATGGCCAGATACAACAATAGTGTCACTCTTTTGCTCCCCAGAGCTGTTTCTCGTCCTACCTATGATACTGCTCTGTAAGCCAGTGTGTGGCAGAAGGATAAAATAGTCATAGTCTTGTTGTGCTGCTTAGCCGTCAGTTACTTTTACATTACTGGGTTTCTCATTACGATAAGTACCAAAAAACAGGGAAACTTTTTAATGCAAAGCTATTAAATGCTTAAGAATGTATTTTAACCAACTGCATGCCTCAATCTGGCATTATTATTGTATCCCCCGAGAGAGGCTCGGGACAACACGATCAGGGCACTGGCCTTGCTCCATCACATGTGGACAGCATTGAACAGCTTTCTCCTACTCTCCACAGACGTGGTGAAAGCCTTCGACAGGGTGGGTTGGAACGTCCTATTTGCAGTACTCCAGGCAACAGGCATGGGCCCAAACATGCTATGCTGGATCAGAGCCCTCTACTCCACCGCGTCAGCTCAACTGTGCATTAACGGAGCCCTTACAGAATGATTCCCCATACGTAACAGCACCAGGCAGGGATACCCTCTGTCGCCCCTGCTCTTCGTCCTTGCCCTCGAATCCTTCCTCAACGCGGTCCGACATAATCCTGGCATCGCAGGAGTAACAGTAGGAAAAACAGAACATTGTGTCGCCGCATATGCGGACGATCTCTCATTCTTTGTAACACACCCGACCCACTCTCTACCACACATTATGACGGAATTCGATGTCTATAGCGCCTTTTTGAATTTTAAGATCAACTGCTCTAAATCCACAATACTACACACATCCCTGCCGACACAACAGATCAGACAACTCAAACAGCGATATCCCTTCAAATGGACAGACACCTCACTGAAATATCTTGGAATATGGATGACACGGGACCCGACCCAACTATGCCAAGCAAACCTCCAGCAGCTACTCTTGAGAGTAGAGAGGGAACTCAGGAAATGGTCTTTGCTGCACATCACTTGGTTTGGCAGAGTGGGGATCATCAGGATGAATCTCCTACCACGGGTCCTATACCTTTTTCAGGCCCTACAGATATCAATCCCAAAAGCTTTTTTCACTCACTGCAAACCCTGATCCTGATGTTTGTGTGGCGGAGATCCCGCCTGTGCATTAAGTATGATGTCCTCACACTGCCGAAATCCGAGGGTGTGCTAGCGCTACCAGACTTCCACCTCTATTACAAGGCCACACACATACAGAGGGTGGTGGAGTGGTCTAAGAGGGGAGTAATATTGTAAAGCGCTACGGAATATGCTGGCGCTATATAAATACCAGTAATAATAATAATAATTTTATAAACTCTGGCAGTAGTTAGAGGCCATACAAATGGGTAGACCGATGTCGCTGCTGCCATGGCTAGATCCACTAATAGGGGCAAGATTAGCATCCCAAAACCCCCTTATACAATCAACACTTCAAGTCTGGCACACTTAGACCCCAAAGCTGGAGCTCACCTTCTTCCCTTCGCCCCTCTAACCTATAATGTATAACCTGGCCTTCCCACCGGGCCTGGAAACGAAAGCCATTCAAAGATTAACTGGGAAGGACTTACCACAAATCAGACACATACTACAAAAGGATAGAGTTAAACCCATAGCACTAATACTGAACACAGGGAATCCAAATTTTATGCAACAGTTTTGTAACAAACAATTGACGGAATTCTACTACTCTATGTCCCAAAGGCCACTCATGACACATGCCCTTACGTCTCTAGAGGCCATCTGTATGGACGAGGACCCCTAAGAGCACAGGATCTCTTTCTTGTACAGACTGCTCATGACACAGAGGAGGCAACCACCTCCTGGTTTCATGGGCAAATGGGAGACTGCCCTGGGGAAACCTTCACCCCTGCGCAGTGGCAAAAGATATGTGTCCTAACGCACCATTGTGCGATCTCAAGCAGGATCCAAGAATCCGCCTATAAACTACTGTCGCTCTGGTACAAAACCCCACAGGTCCTACACACATCATCCCATCCATTGATGAGTGCTGCTGGAGGTGCGTTAGGGAGGTGGGCACCCTCCTACACCTGCGGTGGAGCTGTGCCTGGATACGACCGTTCTGGAAATAGATCTATAAAATGATTCAAAAACTCACTGATGCCCAGCACCACTGCTGCTGCACCACACCAAAATCCAGACTTCAGTCTATAAAAAGTCCTTGACAATCAGAATCCTTAATGTAGATAAGAGCCTGATCCCCCTCTTTTGGAAACAAGAGCGCACTACACCCCTAACCCTCTGGTTCCAAATAATACTTCGCTCCATGGAGGACCTCACCTACCAATCAAGTGGCAGATCACAGACATGTTATGACCTGTGAGTCTAATACCTGTTGATCCATTACGTTTACATTGTATCTCTCATATGAGACCCGCGCGTCTCACAACATTATTACATGACTTTCTTGCGTGAGCACTGTTATGAAAGGAAAAATTCCAATAAAACGATATTTACAAAAAAAATATTGTATCCGTCTCGGTGTGCAGTACGTTTTTAAATGATATCCTGATGTCCGCTCCATATAAATACTTCTGCATGGTCAAGCTGAGTAGTTGGCTTAACTCTTTAAGGACACTTGACATGTGTGAAATGGCATGATTCCCTTTTATTCCAGAAGTTTGGTCCTTAACGGGTTAAAGAAATTTACTCCAAAGAGGTAATACATTTGGTAACCATATTAAATGATGTATATTTTTCCATGTCCAGAACATCACTGATCTAGAAAAGTTGGAGTGGTACCGTGATTTAGAAGAGTTTTGCTACAGCAGTGAAGATCCTGAACCACACACTGAGGACAGCCCTGATAACAATGTTCTTTCTGCTGTGGTTGAGAAGAGCATTCTACCCAAAGTGTCTGGTGAGATTCATATATTTTCAGAGGTTTTTTGTTTTTTTTTCATAGGTGGACTGTAAATGATGTCTGCAGGAATTGGTGGCATACGCCTGTCCAGCATAAACAGACTTTTAGTGACTGTTTAGCCATTAGAAGTTTAAAGGGATTCTATATTGCCAGGAAAACAAAGCAAATTAGGTCCCCCTCCCTCGCAGCCCCCCTCCCGCGGTGCTGAAGGGGTTAAAACCTTTTTAGTAACTTACCTGAATCGAGCACCGATGTCCCTCGGGGAGACCTGATGCGCATACTTTCAATGCTTTCCTATGGGGATTCTGGTGACGCTGGAAGTCTTCATGCATAGCGTGAGGACGTTCTGTGTCATTTAGGCGAACAAAAGTCGTCTAAGCACCGGAAGTTCCTCTAGTGGCTGTCTGGTAGATAGCCACTAGAGATGGAATTAACCCTGAGAGGTAATTATTGCATTTTCTCAGAAAGGGACATGGGACATTACATCCAGACCACTTTATTGAGCTGAAGTGGTCTCTGTGCCTATAGTGTCCCTTTAAGTTTTCCCTTACTCCGTTGCATCAAACTTTCTTTGAATTTCCCTTTAGGGTATTTATACCTTTTGTAGTTAAAGGAATGCTTGTTAGGAAAACAATGATGTATTCCTAACACTAATATACTCCTCAGCCACCGCAGCCCTCCCCTCGAGATGTACAGGGTTAAAAAACACTTTATTCACTTACCCGATTCCAGCGCTGAGTTCCGCTTCCTTCGATATCAGGTGATGGGGGGCTTTCCCCACGGGAAAGCATTGCCTCAGTGCTTTCCTATGGGAATTTCTCTGACGCTGGACATCCTCATGCAGAGTGTGAGGTGATCCTGCATCGTTTCACATGGTCAAACTCTGTGAAACTCTAAGAAGAGCCTCTAGTAGCTGTCTGGTAGACAACCAGTAGAGGCACTCTTAGTCCTGCAATGTAAACAATGCAGTGTCTCTAAAACTGTGATGTTTTATATTGCAGAACTAAGGGGCACAGGAACACTGCACCTAGACCACTTCAATGAGCTAAAGTGGTCTGGGTGCCTATAGTGTCACTTTAAGGACAAAATAGGTGACAAGGAAGTCCAAAAAGCCACATTAGAGTATACTAATATTAATCACTCCTAGTCTACAGTCTTTACCTCCTGCTTTATCATCCAACGTGCTTACTTGTTTCTCATTAGTGTTTAAATCCCACATAATGGATCTTTTTTTTGGGGGGGTTTCAGCATTTCTCACTCCTACCATACTTAGAATGCACATATTGTTATTATTATTATAATATATACTATAATAGGAAAATGTTTGTTTAGATATGTTTGTCTTTACCTTCAAAAGTAAGTGCGCTATATTAATGACCCTAATCACAGTAATCTAGCAGAAACAGTTAAATGTTTCTCCATATGTTTTATGTTTCTATAAAAAAAAAATGTAAGGAATTATTGCTTTACAGAGAGGGTAGTGGACGCATGGAATAGCCTTCCAGCTGAAGTGGTAGAGGTTAACACAGTGACAGAGTTTAAGCATGCGTGGGATCGGCATAATATTATCCTAACTATAAGATAAGGCCAGGGCCTAATGAATGAATCCTTATCTGCCATCACATACTATGTTTCTATGTTTGATTGCCATTTTGAAGGTGGTCTACAACATGATAAAACACTTGGTTATATGCAGGGCTTTTAATTTCTCTGTGCTGCTGTGCACATTAGGAACACGGTAATACATTGATTACTGACACTGTATTTCTGAGTTTATGTGATTAGAGTTTGTAATAGTGCTTACTGGAAATAATGCATTTTTCTTTCAGAATTTGTTGATCACGTGTGGGATCCACTGTCCGCCACACAAACAAGTAACCTGGTTAGATTCTGCAAAACATACGTTCTGGAGAGCGAGTCGAAAAAGGCAGTGCAGGTAATGAATGACTAGAGTGAGAAAACTGCATCAAAATAAATATTATAATAACGAGTAATCTCGTTAGCTGCAGCTGTTTAACCCCTTAATTATTATTATTATTATTATTATTGCCATTTATATAGCGCCAACAGATTCCGTAGCGCTTAAGGACACTTGACATGTCTGACATGTCATGATTCCCTTTCATTCCAGAAGTTTGGTCCTTAAGGGATTATATTTCCTTACAGTTTTCACAATTACTTACAAATGTTTAGGTTACATTTTCTATATGCAACTTTGACAGTTCTTCTATGGCTCGTCTCCCCATGGCATAAATGTAAATACTAAAAAGCATGGCTGTCTCATGGAATTCTTGTACAGCAGTAGAAGCAGAAGCAGAGGTTTATTATTGAATCCATACATTAGACATCAATGCTGATAGCGCTATGCACAGAAAACATTTGTTTGCTTACCTGCCAGGTGTAGTGTGACTAGGGCTGCATTAACAGAGGTTTCACTGGTAAATGGCAGAGAATTGAGCAGTGAGACTGCAGGGACATAATCTATACACCAAAACTGCTTTATTAAAATAAAGATGTATTAATGCTTAGAGTGTTCCTTTAATTAGAAAAAAACAGTAAAAGAATTTTGAATAAGGCATTGAGATCTAATGTGTCAATCGGCAATAAAAGACTAGGATAGGGATGTCCCATCATTTTTGTGTATATGAGAACAATTTTCAGTGTGTTGTTTTATGTCTACTGACCCTTTAGTTTGCTATAAGCACTATCCCAGTGGTCCCTTTTTGGAACTGTATCTTCTTTAATAGAAATGTTTTTGTTTTACTGTATTTGTAGGAATTGCTAAATTCCCTGGAATCTCGGTTAAAAAAAGCCATCGAAGATGATGTATTCATTCCACTCTATCCCAAAAGGTACAATGTTTGATATATCGGTACATTGAAATGTATATGCACAGCCAATCTAAGTGCATCCGATCACCCTATATTTCCATATATTAATGTATTACACATGCACCGTGCTTTTCAATTATTTTCCTTATTTTTCAATCTCATTTAATCTTAGTGCATATGTTTATCCTATGTTCTCACATATTCACGTACCACACATGCATTGTTATTATCTAATTGAAGAAAAAAATGAGGCTGTTTTTCCTTGGAGCCTATTTTATCTGATTGCATTTATTGTTCATGTGCCAATTGCTTATAATGCTATTTGATGTTGTGTATTACTCAAAAGCCTCAATAAAATAATGAATAATAAAAAAAAATGATATGCACAGTGGTGTAAATCACTATTGAAGATTCAATGTTGGTGTGTGTCTAAATCAAAACACTGTACAACCAAAGAGTGCAAACATTTTACTCTTTTACAAAACCATCTTCATTTTACCCCGACACAGTCACAGAAAATAAAATAAATGCCTGATGTGTTCTGGAGGCCTGGGTATCTTGAGTCTCTCAATCTTGAATTAGATTTCTCTTGCATTTGTGATATCCATTTTGATTTATTAGTTTTTTTATTTATTTTGCTTTCGATTCCATTCTTCCATTAAAATGATTCAGAACCTTTGGACGCATTTTGGTTCGTAATGTATTTATTAATATTTCAATATACAAATGTACTTATTTCTTTCTTTAACCCCCTTAAGGACACATGACATGTGTGACATGTCATGATTCCCTTTTATTCCAGAAGTTTGGTCCTTAAGGAGTTAAACTGTAACTCCAAACACCATGATCACTTCTGCTTTTGGGAGTGGTCATGGTTATAGAAGTCTGTATGTACAGCGTTTCTGCTTGAAATGCTGAACATACAGACCATATTTTGTGCCAGGACTAGTTACACCCTGGGCACACATTACTTAGGAAACCTGGAACTCTGTTCTAGAGTGCCTATTCTTTGCCTCCCTCCGTGCCTGCTTGTGAGTTCTCGCCGTCCTATCTTCCATGCAATTGTCAGTTTTCTCTCTCTCTCTCTCTCTCTCTCTCTCTCTCTTTTTTTTAAATTTATTTATTTTTTTTTCTTTAACCAGGCTAGCGGTATTCCCGAGCGTGACTCGGGGTTAATTTTCGCTGCCAGAAGCGGTAACCCCGAGTCACGCTCGGGGTAGATAACAGAGCTGGCAGCGGAGTCTCCTTACCTTCTCCTTGCGATCCAGCGATGTCCCCGCGCTGTGATTGTCAGTGAGAGCCCCGGCGGATGCCTCCATCTGACTTCCTGGTTCCGTCTCTGTGAGCCGCAGAGGCTCATGGGGTCGGAACTGGGCGGGTAATTCAAATGTTTCAAGCATAAAAGTGACACACACACATATAAAGTTAGGTGATACAGTGAAATCCTGTCAGATTACATTGTATCACCTCAGATTTGACACAGTATCACCTCAGATTTGAAATTTGATCATCCTACACTGCCCTGCCTGCCCTTTTTGCTGTAATTTCTGCCCATAAAATACATTTTTTACCATGGCATCAAAGCGTCACTTTAGCATCTCCAAAGCGGGTTTGGATCAGATGAGTGACAGCGGCAGCGACACAGAGCCCCTCGCAGAATTGAGCGACTGCGATAGCGATTCGTGGCAAGATTCGTCATCCGACTCTGACAGTGACCAGAGAAGTGGCGACAGCGAAGATTCTGCACCCGAGCTCAGTGATGTGCGCACTTGGTGCCTTATTGATTGCGGTATGGATGAGGTACCGCCGCCAAGATTTCCGTTTACTGGATCACCTGGGATGAAGGTAGACGTTGAGCACAATGATCCTTTGGCATACCTAAAATTATTTCTCACAGATGACGTCATTGAAAAGATTGTCACGGAGACAAATCGCTACAACGAGCAGCAATCAGCTACTCTGCATAGCAAGTTTTCCAGGAACAGAAAATGGGAACCGGTATATTATTTATTAGATTATAATTCATGATTTTATGTTTCGAACTTTATCACATCTGAGAGTACTTTTGGTCAGGTTTAAGAAAGTAATTACTGGCCTACAATACATAACACCAAATTTCCATGCAAAAAAATGGTACCGCTTTTGGTACAAAATTCCTGACATAATCATACCGCCAGGGAGGTTAAATCATTCTCTTCCCTCTCCAGCTCAGAGCACACATTTTATGCATTTTTCGAACAGCTGGCAAAATCTGCAGATTTCTTGTCTGCGGTCTTTGCAAGACCTTCCCTTCTGCCCAAGTTCATACTTTCTGTTGCCGTCCAATCACAGACTTCTCATTGTAGCTCAATGAGAAGGCTTTACAAGGCAGGACCTCTGATCAATTGCCTGCTTCTTCAATTTAGCAGAGTTTAGCTCAGTTTAACTGCGCTAACCAAAGCAGGAAGTAATTGCACCGGTTTTCTGACTGACAGCCGCGAAGATGTAACAAGGTTAATTTAAAAAAAATGTTTATTGAAATGTGCACTTTTTGTAAAATAAAGAGGAGGACATACTCTTCACACATAAAGCATTTTAGCAAGCTAAAGTACTTCAGGGGTCTAGAAATAGATTTAAAGTGACATGCATCACTTGACAATTCTTTTTTTTTTTTTTTTTTTTTTACAATCGACAAACAAACACGTTTCAATGAATATGCCAATAAAAATAAAGCTGCACATGTGTAAAGCTGTCAGACATGCCCAATGCACTTTTCCTGCATTCCTAGGCATAGACTATTTTTTTTTTTTTTCTTCAGCCTACAGAGCGAGGCAGTGGTCTAAAGCTTTTGAGTGATGCATGTCCTTTAATCACATGATGCTTTGTTGAATGTTAAAAGCTTCTAAAAAGTTGACTTTGATTCTGTTTAATAGTGTTTTAGAGGACAGAGCCTCTCCGCATTCAAAATTCCAAGAAAGGCAATTCTGGTCAGCTGTGAAGGTAAGCAAAATACATCTTACCCAGGGATGTGTCTACCGTGAGGCAAACAAGGCATTTGCCTTGGGCGGCAATTTTCAGGGGGTGGAAAAAAACGCCACCCCCAAATGCCCAGGCAAATACCTTGTTTGCCTTGTTTTTTGGGAGCCCAAAAGGCGGGCCGTTGTTTCGCGGGCGGCGAGGGAGCATTTTTTCCTGAGCTCTCTGCTCAGCTCCCTCTCACGACCCGCAGTAATGCCGGGAGCTGGAATATGATGTCATATTCCGGCTCACTCTGCATCACTCTGCGGCGCCTGCACGTCCGGCCGCCTCCCTGTCCAGCAGCCCCACTGGACCCCAGGTGAAAAATCCACCCAGCTATCCCAAAAGTAGAGAGGCTGCGGGTGGATTTCAATAATAAAAAAAAAAGAAGAAGAAGAATTGTGAGTGGGGGAAATGTGTGTGTGTGTGTGTCAGTGACTGTGAGTCTGTCAGTGTGTGTCCGAGTAATAGTGTATGTCTGTCTATCAGTGTGTCAAATCAGTGAGTGTGTGTGTATGTCATTGTTTGCTAGTGTATATGAGAATGTGTGTCTGTCAATGAGTATATGCATCTATCAGTCAAAGTGCAGCCTTGACAGGAAGGGATGGGGAAAATTTGAATTAGGGGGGGTGCCCGAACACTGTCCTGCATAGGGCAGCACAAATCCTAAATACACCACTGATCTTACCTATGTATAAAAGCCATATAACTACTATAAAACAGATACATTCTGTGATATAACATTGTTGCCTGTTAATGAAACTAAAAAGTTTTGTTTTTTTTTTCCTTTTCTGTTAAACAAGATACCTTGTCACTCTAACTTATTCAGGCTAAATTGTATAGGAAATTAGCTTTTTTAAAAAAAATTTTTATTATAGCAACATTATGGTCTTTCATTAGTTTCCGCTGTTACTTCTTATAAGATATCACAGTAACACATCTTTCTCCACTGACTCATACGTGTAAAGTGACTGACCTAGGAAGAGTTTATCAGCAGATCATACATGTGTTTCTATGTTCAGTCTTGACATAAACATTGTGGAAGTAAACTTGGTGTCCCCATTCTTACTGCTCTCAGATGCTGCAAAATGTTCTGTCATGGGATGGATTCCTTGAAGAAGAAACCCTGCGAGAGCTGGGACTGGACAAATTGCTGAATCGCTACCTCCTGTTAATCCTTCTGAATTCCTCACCTGGCAAAGAAATGGTTAATAAGTGCAGCAAGGTAACTGCGCCCCTCTAGAATGTGCCTGTATGTTAATACACCTGTTTGATTATTGGTCTTTCTAGTAGTTGTTTGGCAATGATCACTAATAGAAATTTTCCATATTCAATATTTAGTTTTTCAAGCATTTAAGCCATTACAAAGGTGCAAAAGTACAATATGTGTGTACACAAACCACAGTACAATAAGTGCTCAATAGAATACAAGCAGAAAAGAACCTCCCTGAACAGGGTAGAACTTCCCCGAAGACTTCCTCTTGTCTTCAATGAAATATGTACAAAAATAGGGGATAATCCGCTAAACCAATGATGAAAAAAAGAACATAGCGTATAATTGTAGTGCACATTCAAAAGTGTAGTAAAATAATATATTTAATAACTTACATTACAGTATAAAACAAAGGGTGTAGTCTCTCTGTCACCACCAGGGGTCCTACGCGTTTCGTCCGTGTATAGGACTTCTTCAGGGACTTCTTCAGGGACTTCAGTAGCATATAATGACAGGATACAAGTAAATAATAAAAGTCCCTTCCCTCTTCTACCCTTTATACCTCCCCCAATGTCCACATAACCCATTATTCAGAGCAGGTGTTTCGTTCTGCGGTCCGGTTTCTATGACGTCATTCCGTGCGCCGTTCAGTTCCGCATGCGTTCCATTGCCGAAACCTGGAAATATCTTTATACTCGATCGTTTTAGTCTTTATCTCCGTGTCAAAACACATACATACAGACAAAGGGCAAAGAAGAGAGGGGGGGGAGGGGATATTAGGGGATATCAGAATATTTTAAATGGCACTACTATGTTTAAATGTGCTTTGGTGCACATACAATGTTTAAATAAATTTATAGAAGCTTTTATAACAACATGCTTCTATATTAAAAATATACAAAACATAAAAAATATAAATGAATCAATATATTATAACATTATATATAAAAAATAAGAAAAAAAAAACTTTCTTTTTCCTTCTGTAGAGCACACACACTTTCAGGTGAACAAGTTTGTGGAATCCCAATATATGTTGCATTTCATCCATTTTTCCATAAAATGTGGGATATCTATAATAACTCTCAAGGATTTATTTTTTCCATGATTAGGGATTGAAACAACGAAATAAATGATAAATAATAATTATATATATATAGAAAATAAAAAATAAAATAAAATATATATTTATAGTAGAAAAATCAAGAAAAATGAAATAAAAAATAGAAGTATAATTATATATATATATATATGTGTGTATAATCATCACACTTATGACAAATCACGGCTTGAACTATCTTGCTTTGCATGTAATGCGTCTATCTCGTATATTAATTTCCCCTTTTACGTTGCATTACTGAAATAAATGAACTTTTGCATGATATTCAAAAATTTCAAGTATCACCTGTATATATATATATCAATAAGAGGTTATTTCTCTCTTTGAGATAACGACATTAATTAGCCACAGTCGAGATAATACAGGAGCTTAAAATGGCATCACTTTTCCTTTGATGTGTATATTTTTCTCTGGCATGTGGGTTTAATCCCATGCCTACTGACGTGAAATGGGAAAGTCTGTATGTCTAGATTGCCCACTGAGCTGATGGGTGGAATTGAGGGTGGGGTTTCCAGAGACAAAACTGAAAATCATGAAAACCGGGAGGATTTAAAAGTACATTTTGAACAACAGCTATCGAACACCATAACCACTACAATAAACTGTGTTTACAATAAACTGTAGTGGTTCTGGTCCCTTTAAATATGGTGGTAAAATTGCATTGTGTGTTTTATACATATTTCTTGCAGATTGTTGCCTGTCTGCCGCACAGTTGGTTTAAAGGCCTTGACAGTGGATCCTCTCTGCCTTGCTTGGCAAATCTCAGTAAGCACATGCTCCAGTGTGCACATGCGCTGCATTCACTAGATGATCGGTATGTTACACTGCTTTCCTTTCCCCAGGCTGAGATTATAACTTCTATAGGTCCCTTAATGTACAATGCCTCTGTAGATTAATCTTGCATTGAGTAGTCTAAGAAAAGCTCCCGGGCTGTATATCCTTTTATTCTGGTTAAAACGTGCCACCACAACCAAACTCTGGATAGTGATAATGGGATTTGTAGACTAGGAATATTCTGTACTCCAAGTGGTAGTGAAATGACAGCACTCCTGGGATATAAAGAGTCTGGAGGCCAACCCTGACAAAATTAAAGGATGATGCATGTTTTAGTGCTTTATGGAGGTAATGCATTAATAAATGCAACATTAAACATGATACATTCTTCCACATGTCCTTCTTTGCTGCAAATCCTTTGCTTCTGCGACAAATGTTAGTTCTAGTCCTCTCTGTAGCTTATCCGTTTTATTCACGCAAAGACTGAAAGCTGAGAGAACGATCAGCCTTTCTTCTATGAGCTTTACAAAGAGCCCTCCTTGTTTTTTATTTATTTAATGCATTAAATATGGCTCGGCAGGTCTAGCTTTCTTCTGTAACATCTCACAGTAGAGAATGGGCATATTAGAATAGGCAAGGTTGTTTGTAGAAAGCAGAGTTTGTTGTTCACAATAGTTGAAACAAAAGCTTCAGAGATGAAGTCTATGGTATATCTTGAACTGCTGCTTTATTCTAATCAGCAAAGATAAAGATAGTGGAAAAAACTGAACACAGGTAATAGTAGCATGTTGTAGGTTGCAGGTAGATCACCTCTTTTGCTGTCTCAGTTCTCTATTGGATGGCAAGTTTAGATTCCCTTTCATATAGTGTATGTATTATCCTTGGAATATTCTACTAATGGCGTTTGTTATCCTTCCAGGGAGAACTTGCTGGTTCTGGTGTCTCTGCTGAAAAAGATCAAAGCAATGGATTATGTGGAGGCACTTTCCAGTAAATATAACATTGAGGAGCTGAAATGATTATTTTTATAAGAAGAAGTGAACACATCTGATTCCAGATCTCATGTCCACAGTCAGAGCACAGGGGCGTGTACTAAATGCGTGGCTCTCGCAACAAAATGGACAGAGATTTTCTATTTTTCTAAAGGACATTATGAATGAATTGTCCGCCTGTTTTTTTTCCCCCCGCTTAACAGGGCCGTGCTTTAACAACTGACTTCCAAAATGTTAGACCTGTAGAACAGAGATGGAATATGTTCCCCAACTCAGTTGGATGTATGCCTTTCCCAATTTTATTTCCAGGATATTTAAGTTACAGTTCTTGAAGAAACCACCAAATAATTATATAATTTACATTGTCCATTCCTTGACAGTTGCGGTTAAATGACGGTTATGGACACTTGGTCCTAACCAACTTTTTAAGGTTTTAGAACATTCTTTGTGAATTTGCCACCTGCTTTCAGATTTCTCTTAATTGTAATTACACATGTGTGAAATAAAGATATTTTATTGTACAAACAAAATGGAAAATCTATATTTTGAATACTGAACGTGCAAAATGAACTTTTCACTAGTTAACTGGATTTATTAAAGAACAGTAAGAGAACTTGATAAAAATGCATGATCGGCTCTTTAGAAATCTGAAAAGTTCTCAAACCGAATGTGTGATTTGAATGTGATGCTCCAGCTGATTAACAAATAATTGAAATTTAAGAAAAAGCTTCAATGTGTGTTTAATGGCAGGGTTGGAACTTTGATGGTTTCAAAACTGTTTGCTATCACTGCACTAGAAAATGCTACAAAGCCACAGTGGGGGAAAGGGGAGACAGACAGGATTGAAAATTAGTTGAAATGAAAGTTGAAGAATAAACAAACTGAAAGAAGAGGATGTGACGTTAACTAACTGGGGGTTGTTTAGAAAAATACTTTTATAGAATGGGAAATGACTTCCTGAAAGTCTTGCAGCTAAGAGAGTAAAGGAAAAGATTTTGAATTATTATTTTATTATTATTTATATAGCGCCATCAGATTCCATAGCGCTGTAAATTGGTGAATGTAAGATGATTTTAATAGGGATTTCTAGGGATCGTTTAATCTCTTATACGCCGTGTTTCCAAATAAATGGGGTCAGCATGTCTGTATTTTATTCAGGATTCAATTAATGCTTTTATGTAAAACGAGGCCCTCCATAGCAAATATACAGCCCCTCCCACTGATACTGTCATGATTTATACTGTGTACTCACCATTGGAAAGGTAGTTATTGTTTCTGAATTGAAGTTTCAGTGCATGGTAGATCTAATTAGGCAGTCATCAGGTTTTCAGTGCTTTTATATTCTTTTTGTTGTAATTATTTAAATGAGATTTGAATACAGATACTCCCCTTTTATTTATAAGGCTGTCACCCCCAGGGGGTCCCTCACTGGTTAGAAAAATAGATTAACATTCAATTAGTAGTTTTAATTGTATCATGGCCACATCACTAGCAAAGGAATATCTCACTTGCATAAAAAAACAAACAACAAGAAGGTGAAACTGTAAAGTTAAAAATCCCATTACATCTCTCTAAGAATATTAACGGTTTTATTACTACAGTTGCTTGTCTGTCTTTTCAGTTCTAATTGAAGCAAGGCCCTAAGTGATAAACAGAAAGAGAAACTAGACTGGGGCAAACCAACTCTCTAGTGTGTGGAATCGAAGTGAAAAACTGCACAAATTTAATCCAAACCATTCTAAAAGGGAGGATTAGAACTTCATTTATATTAATAATGTTTATAAAACTCAATTATAGAGGGAAATAACCACGATTATCAGAGTTATTCACAAAAGTGAAAATGTAAAGTGAAATTCTAATTTAAAGAGATTCTCCAGTGCCAGGAAAACATATTAGTTTTCCCGGGACACTGCAGGACCCTCTAGTGCCCCTCTCCCTCCCACCCCCATCCCAAGTTGCTGAAGGGGTTAAAACTCCTTCAGTGACTTACCGGAGTCCAGCGCCGATGTCCCTTGGCGCTGGGTCAGGTTCCGCCTTCTCGGCGGGGGAGACTTAATGCGCATGCGCGCCAATGGCCGGGCACGCGCATTAGACCTCCCCTTGGGAAAGCATTAAATAATGCTTTTAATGCTTTCCTATGGGGATTTTCAGCGTCGTTTTAAAACACTTTTTGTGTTCTATGAACCCGGAAGAGCCCTCTAGTGGCTGTCTAGTAGACAGCCACTAGAGGAGGACTTAACCATATAAAAACTGCAATAGTTACACTTGCAGGGTTAAGGGTAGGTGGAGTAAGCACCCAGACCACTCCAATGGGCAGAACTGGTCTGGGTGCCTGGAGTGTCCTTTTAAGGCTAAAGTATTTAAACTGGAAGTATAGCTGACTTATACAATGCTTCAAGTTCAGCTATTTTTACCTGGAATTTGAAATTCACTTTTAATTTACTTTGATTTGTATTATCACATTGGTGAATAACCCTGTAATATTTAAATTTCGTCCACCTACACTCAATGTGTGTATATTGTAAACCGCAAAATTCCTTGTATGAAAAAGTCAAATAAAACCGTATAATCCTAAAGCAAAAATAAAGTAAACTAACTATACTTTTCGAGTTAACAGTTCTTGGCAATATCAGAGGTTTAATCCATGTTCGAATTATTATGTTTCTTTGTTACACAATGCTAAATGTTCACTAAATGCCCAGATCTATTCTAAGCCCTCAATCTCAGTTTATTATCTGTATTTGGGGCTACCAGATCCTCCTTGTTTTTCAGAAACCTCACTTCTGGATGCTGTTGGCCAGTACATGACAAGTGCTTCCCTGCTGTATGTAGAGTATGTCAAGGTGGGAACTCAATCTGTCAATCTCAATCCCAAAGGATCTGTCTTAATGAACAAATTAATTGCACATATTGCAAGGCCCAGAAAATAATGTGTCCATGAAATCATATATTGTCTTTTTTAAGAACAAAACCAAACACTTTTAATATAAAATTAGGAAAGGGATTGGAGTTTTCTGATCTCAGACTGGGCTATTAATTTGCAGTTGCCCCCCAGGTCAAATGTAGCCATCCCTCTCCTGGTTTACAGACAAAGGTAGAACGTAAATGTGGTGAAACTATCTATCAATCAGTATAAAATATACATAATGTATGCATGATCCTTTTCTTTCTAATCATTGTGCCAGTATCATAGTTTCGTGTAAACAATAACTAGTCAATCGAAAGGATCAATTAGCATTTAGTGTACTATGGCTAGCCAAGTAAAATCCAATCACTAACCAAAACCACCCCATAAAAACCCATGGACTACTTGCTATAGTTCACTATCATCTCTTGCTGGCATATCATAAATTGAAGCTGCCACATTATATTTATTGGGAAACCTGTTGCATTACTCTCAGTGTGGACGTGTGATTCTGCTACAAGAACTTCCAAGTGAGAGCAGAAACCTGGCAAGAGAACGAGACCAAGAAAATACTTAATCTGATACCTCAGAGACCTCATAACTGGTTGTGAAAAGAAGCAGCATTTTATTAAGCAATGTCACTTCATCGTTCTGGGTCCAAACCTCACTGTCTTGGGATCCCTGCTGAAGGACTTTCACTTCCCCATGGCAGTTCTCCAGCAATCAATAACAATGTCTTACATTTCCAAAAAAGCATCAATAATGAGGTCACATTCAAATCTGGATCTACTAGAACACCTCAAGATGTGCCACAATATTGTCCCCAGGTTTCCAATGCTTGGGATGCATGCAAAGCTCTATTGTGCTACGTGGGGTCCTGCTGCCATAGTTCAAAGAAAGACCCAGATGTATACCATCCCTGCTCTGTAGGAACATCAGTGAGTGGCCCCCACAATGATCATTCTTCAGGAAGGACCAATTTGCGGTGTGTAGGTGAAAGCATTAAAATAACTGGCCTGGATAACAGTTTTAATTATACAGACCTTAAACTCATGGGGGTTCCAGTCTTCAACAAGACTTGTGCTACTATTACTGACATGGAGAGTTCAAGAGATCTACCTGCACCACCTCCAGCACCCATGAACACTGAAGGACACTACTCTAGGAAAGAGTCTTATCCTGAACTCTCTGGAATGAATGGCTCGATGTCCAGTGCAGAGATAGATGGGCTAATCTGGCAGAAGCTCAGTGAACTTTTTAGCTTCCACCAGATTGATGAGCTAGCAAGGTGCACCTCAGAAACTGTGTTCTTGAAGAAGAGCAACCAGATGATGGAACTTATTGACAGTCTAACACAGGACTTCCAATTGGAGAAGCAGGATGCAGAATGCCGACTTATCCAAGGCATTATCCGTCTAAGCACCCGCAAGGAACGGACAAACAGAAATTGCACTTCAGGAGGAGATAAAGGGGGAGAGCAACCGTTCTCAAGGGACAGTGGTGGCAAGATTCCTGCCAGAAGTATTATAGTCACACAGGAGTCTGGATCATCCAGCCAGGGTGATCTAGAGGTGAAGATCTCAGAAGAAACAAGCTTTGACATTATGGCAAGGAACCTGAGGAGATCTGCAGATGCCTGACTATCTATAGGATATCTAACAATTGCCCAGTAACTGCGAGCAGTAGCCTGAAATAGACCATGGCATGGATTCATTTAGGGAACATAAATGGATTTCTTCTGGACTCTCTTGATCAAAGTTTACTTTTTATCCTTTGCAGAAAACTCTATAGTGGTGTCCCATCTTATGTGCTAGATATTATACTAAGGGGTGCACATGTAAGAAATAGACTCCCTGAATGTTTGTTAATAATCAACTTCTTTAATCTGAGGAACATTCAAATTGTTTTTGTGTTCAGATTGTGTGGATGGTTTAAGGTTCTCTTAAGCTCTTTAAATGCCAGTTTTATTTTATTTTTTCTCTAATTATAACTTTATTTATGAAAAAAAGAGAGCCCACAGATATGAGCTCAAAATAATATCAATGTAGATGCTTTATGTCCAAGACAAGATACATGTTTATGTGATTTTTTTTATATAAATAGCTTTTCCTTTTTTTTTTTTTTTTTAAATTATTGCATTTTAGTAATTCTATTAAATGGAAAATGTTCACTCTGATGAAGTCCTATTTCGTCTGTTTGGCTATTATGTGGGAGGGGAGGGGTGGTACAATTTTTTTTCTTAGAGTGTTTGTCTAAGCACCATAAGCACTTTGCATTGTTTTAAAGTATGTGGCTATTAGCGCTTGAGCACACTCATTTTTGAGAGTAGGCTACAGCCGCGGGATTTATTAAAAATGCTGCCACTATAAGGCACTATAAGACTGAAACACTAACGAGGTTATTTACTAGAGTGAGAATTCAAAGAGAATTCAAAGTGAATTTCATATTTTAAAATAAAATAGCCAAACTGGAATAATCTGTTATGTTTTCCGACTACTCTGGCCTTTAATTTGAATTCTCGATTTAGTAAATAACCCTGGCAGTTTGGGGTGCCAATATTGATATTAATTCTCTAACTTAGCTATTTGTACAATGCATTCACTAATATATAACATTTTTATAATACATTTAGCAATAAGCCGTTCCTAGCTATGCATTTCCTTAGATGTTAAATGGACGAGCCTTTAAAGAAAAACTGGTTTTATTTTATATTAATTGCTAAATTAATCAGTGCTTACAAAATATCTCTCTGTTAAGCGCTTAAAGGAACACTATAGTCACCTAAATTACTTTAGCTAAATAAAGCAGTTTTAGTGTATAGATCATTCCCCTACAATTTCACTGCTCAATTCACTGTCATTTAGGAGTTAACCCCTTCAGGACCGGCCTGTTTTTGCGATTTTTGTACGTTAAGGACCAGAGCAGTTTTAACACTTTTGTGGTGTTTGTGTTTAGCTGTAATTTTCCGCTCTCTCATTTACGGTTCCCATACAAGTTATATATTGTTTTTTTCACGACAAGAAGGGCTTTCTTTACATACCAGTATTTATATTATGTCATATATTGTATTTAAAAAAAATAATGAAATATGGTGAAAAAAAAAAAAAAAACATGTTTTTGGACTTTTACTTGAAAAATCTTTTACTTATCTACAAAAGCTAATGAAAAAAACTGCTAAATAGATTCAAAATTTTGTCCCGAGTTTAAAAACACCCAGTGTTTACATGCTTTATTGCTTTTTTTTGCAAGTTATAGGCCTATAAATACAAGTAGGAAATTGCTGTTTCAATATATATATATTTTAAATGTATCAATAGTGACATTGTTACACCGTTATCTGTCATAAATCCCCGAAACACACCTAACATGTACATATTTTTTAAAGTAGACAACCCAGGGTATTTAAAATGGGGTATGTCCAGTCTTTTTTAGTAGCCACCTAGTCACAAACACTGGCCAAAGTTAGCATTTATATTTGTTTGTGTGTTAAAAATGCAAAAACCGCTAACTTTGGCCGGTGTTTGTGACTAAGTGGCTACTAAAAAAGGCTGAACATACCCCATTTGCAATACCTTGGGTTGTCTTCTTTTGTAAATGGTATGCCATCATGGGGCTAATTCTCATTCCTTGGCTACCATACGCTGTCAAAGGCAACCTAACCAATCTGACAAATTTCAATAAAAAAAAAAAAAGTAAAATCAAGCCTTATATTTGACCCTGTAACTTTCACAAACACTATAAAACCTCTACATGTGGGGTACTGTTATACTCAGGAGACTTCGCTGAACACAAATATTAGTGTATCAGAACAGTAAAATATATCACAGCAATAATATCCTCAGTGAAAGAGCTGTTTGTGTGTGAAAAATGCAAAAAACTTCACTTTCACTGACAATATCATCGCTGTGATATGTTTTACTGTTTTGAAACACTAATATTTGTGTTCAGCGAAGTCTCCCGAGTAAAACAGTACCCCCATGTACAGGATTTAGGGTGTCATAGAAAGTTACAGGGTTAAGCACAGTGCTAGCAAATTAAATTATCTGGACTTTTGGCCTGGGTTGGCAGGCAGGTCCCTCAAATTGCAATCATTAAAATTACTTAATTAGGTAAAAATATTACATAAATATGCACGTAGAATTTTAATATATATACATATTTATATATTTGACGTCTACGTGTATATTCATGAAATTATTAATGTAATTTTGTATGTGGACATATGTATATTTCGTATTATTTTTATTTATTTATTTATACATAGATATATATATATCATTACATTCTAAGTGTATTTTGATATAAATATATATATATCAATATCAAAATACTGTTAGAATAAAATTGAATATATATATATAATTTTTTTTTAATTATTAAAAATTATTTTTATTTTTTATTATTTATTTTTATTAACATATTATTTGTATTTTATAATAATATATATATACCATATATATAGTTATTATATATATTGTATATATTCGTGTGTAATTTAAATATAAGTGTATTTTTATATTAATATACGTATATATAAATATAAAAATACACTTAGTGTGACATTATATATGATACATATACATATATTATATATATAGATATAATACATGTATATATATCATATATATATACACATATTATAATTTTTTTTACACTGATTGTTTTTTTTTTTAACTTTATTTTATGATTTTACACTTGCAGGGAGACTGCCTGTCAGCACAGACAGGGCCGGATTAAGAGCACACTGGGCCTGGTGCTGACAATTATGATGGGCCTAATTACGGAATCTTATTGACCAAAAACAATAAAACAATCATACCTCCCAAGCGTCATGTATCTGATGGAGATGGTGCTGGAGGGAAACTCATAGGATGCAGCTATAAGAAAACACATACTCTATGCTAATCTCTCTCTAATTTATATCTTTCATCTTTCAATTAAATCCATAACCCTTAACAGCAGTGTCCAGTGAAGCAGGCAGTCAATGGGCAGGGTAAAAGGGTGGCCACTGGTGCGAATCACGTGACCAGACCTGCCAAAAGGCGAGGACATGCCCAAAAAGGGGGCATGTCTGTCCAAAGAATTTGAAGGACAGCCTGACATGAATGCATGTCAGGCTGCCCGCCAATCATGCAGGCTGTCCAACTAAGGGCATACTATGCAGGCAGCACCCTGAGCTTAACATAAATGCGTCTAATGATGCGCTCACTCAATGCTTTCTAAGGACTGTCCCCTAGCACTCGCTGGTCCACTTGTCTCCTTACCTTCTTACTAGCAGGCAGAAGTTCCTGGTATATAGTCTGAGACAGATAAAAGGTATATGTAGTGAGTGTAGATTAATGGGGACATGCCACAGTGTTAGAGAGACTAATGTCTGCATTACCTAAACTAATTGTATTGTCAGCCAGTCCACACAAGTTTTGTTCCCACACATCCCTCTTAAGCTTCCAAACTTAAAGGGACACTATAGTCACCAGAACAACTACAGCTTATTGTATTTGTTCTGGTTAGTAGAATCATTCCATTCAGGCCTTTTGCAGTAAACACTGTCTTTTCAGAGAAAATAACTCCACTGGCCACTCCTTAGATGGCAGGTAGAGGTGCTTCCTGGGGCAGTACTGCCTAGTGTGCAGCACTGCCATTCAGTGTCTCCACCCTCGGCATGCAGACACTGAACTTTCCTCATAGAGATGCATTGATTAAATTTATCTTTATGTGGAGATGCTGATTGGCCAGGGCTATGACTTGTGCTGGCTCTGCCCCTGATCTGCCTAGTTGACAGTCTCAGACAATCCTATGGGGAAGTATTGTAATTTGCTCAGACCACCACTTCTGATGATGTCAGCAGACAGTCAGTTCAGAGGCAGAGCTAGCAGCTGCAGACTTGAATACAAGTTATATTTTACTATACTTAGGGAGGCAAGAAGGGGGCAGGGTGGTGGTTTTAACATAATTGGGTCAGAAATACATGATTGCGTTCCTGACCCTATAGTGCTACTTTAAGCAAGAGTATGTGAAGAGTAGTTAAGGTTGCCACCTTTCTTGGAACAAAATACCAGCCTTAATCCTTTGTATAATCACAAGGAGTGACATCAGAGAAAATTCTGTAAAATCACCAACAAACTACTCACAGTTTGATTCTGCTGTATAGATGGCTTGCTCCCAGTGTCTCAGTCTCGCAAGTCTCTCAGTGTCCCTATGTATCACAGTGTCAGTTTCCCCATGTCGCCCAGTCCCCTAGTCTCCCAGTGTCTCAGTGTCCCAATTTCTCCCAGTTTCTCAGTGGGTCCCCATGTCACTAGGACACTTAGAGACATGGGGACACTGAGAGACCTGGGGACACTGAGAGACCCGGGGACACTGAGAGACCCGGGGACACTGGGAGACATGGGGACACAGACATTTAGGGAAACTGGGAGAAATGGGGACACAGACACTAGGGACACAGACACTGGGAGACATGGGGACATTGAAACATTTGGGGACACTAAGACACTAGGGACACAGAGACATGGGAACACAGACACTGGGAGACTATGGGACACTGGGAGACTAGGGGACACTGGCTGGGAGACAGACACTTGGGGACACTGGGAGACATGGGGACAGTTGTGGACTTAGACATGGTGACACTAGGCACACAGAGACATGGGACACAGACACTGGGAGACTTGGGGACACTGAGACACTGGATGGGGGACACTGGGAGAAACAGCGTCCCCATGTGTCTCAGCATCCCCATGTGTCTCAGTGTCCCCAAGTGTCTCAGTGTTCCCAGGTCTCCCAGTGTCTGTGTCCCCATGTGTCCTAGTGTCTGTGTCCCCATGTGTCTCCTAGTGTCTCAGTGTCCACATGTGTCTCAGTGTCCACATGTGTCCCCTAGTGTCTCAGTGTCCCCATGTGTCCCTGCTGCCTTTCCCCCCCCCCATCCCTCACTTATCTGAGCTGTAGAGCTGCTTTCTGGACTCTGTGCTGTGTTGCTGGTCCCCACGGATCAGTGAGTAGTACAGAGAGGCAGGGATATGCATGGACATAAAATACTAGACGCCGCATTGACTGCTACTTCATATTAGCGCTGATGAGCTGCGGGGCCGCCATCTTGGATCGGTCACAGTGTGATCTGTAGCATAGACATATATAGAATATATATGTCTATAATCTGCAGAGCAAGGTCCTGAAAGTAAACATGGTTAGTCTTAAAATCCACCTGGAGGGTGTATAGATCCAGTAGCATGATGTTTAATCCTGGGATATTAAATAAAATTAACTGATATTTGCTGCTTTAAGACCTCTGTGGTTATTTACGTTATCAACTAAGTTTACTCAATACATTGAAATTATTTGAATTTCCAGATTGAAACTATGCGTTGCATTTGGATTTAGGTTTGCTAAAATTATAAGTTTAGTGAACTAACCCCACAATCTATCATTTTAATATACATGTTTTAAACTGGGACTGGATCTTTGCCTGATTTGTAATGTATTTACTTTTCACCTATTTTTAACTAATATGGATTTTGGAACAGTGCAAAATAAAATGTAGATATCTACAACTCTTTATTATTGTGAGCTCTGTCTTTTGCACTTTGAAGTCCGCATGGAGATAGCATAAAGAGAATAGGAGAAATCAAACAATCACATCACTATTTACTAAAGTGAGATTTGTCACTAAGGCAAAGTAAATTAAAAAAATTAGGGACAGAAGTCCTAATATATAGACATATAATACCACACCGGGTGCCAGCATTTCATGGCCCCCCGAGGTCAATGCGGCGTCTAGGTATTATATGTCTATGGGGATATGCTGTAACTTCCTATCCCTGCCTCTCTCCACACACAGTGACCCCTACTGGACGGTGCTGGTATTGCAGAGTAATCTCCACTTATTCTGAGAAAAATACCTGCATTTGTATTGCCAGTATTACTGTAATACCGGCACGGCCAGGCAGTCTCAAATACCGGCTGTGCCAGTAAAATACCAGTCAGGTGGCAAACCTAAGAGTAGTGTGTGTGTAAAAAAAAAAAAAAAAAAAATTAAATTTTTTTTTTTTTTTTCAATGGGCCTATTCCATGGGCCTGGGCCTGGAGCTGCAGCTCCATCAGCCCCTATGTTAATCCGGCCCTGAGCACAGACAGTCCCCCTGCAGGCAGATACAAAGACCCCTATTGCGGTCATGTGATCGAGTGATCACATGGCCGTGGGGTCCTGATCTGCCGAGGGGGGACTGCCCGGGCAGACAGGCAGTCCCCCTGGACCGGGAGGAGAGCTGATCGCCGCCGTGGGACCGACGGCGATCAGGTAAGTAGCCCAAAACCGTTATGACGGTTCAGGACCGTCAGCGGTCCAAACGCACGTTTTACCGCTGACGGTCCTGAACCGTCAGCGGTCCTGAAGGGGTTAAATCACTTTGTTTCTGTTTATGCAGCCCTAGCCACACCTCCCCTGGCTATGATTGACAGAGCCTGCATGAAAAAAAAAAACTGGTTTCCCTTTCAAACAGATGTAATTTACCTTAAATAATTGTATCTCAATCTCTAAATTGAACTTTAATCACATACAGGAGGCTCTTGCAGGGTCTAGCAAGCTATTAACATAGCAGGGGATAAGAAAATCTTAAACAGAACTTGCAATAAAGAAAGCCTAAATAGGGCTCTCTTTGCAGGAAGTGTTTATGGAAGGCTGTGCAAGTCACATGCAGGGAGGTGTGACTAGGGTTCATAAACAAAGGGATTTAACTCCTAAATGACAGAGGTTTGAGCAGTGAGGCTGCAGGGGTATGTTCTATACACCAAAACTGCTTCATTAAGCTAAAGTTGTTCGGGTGACTATAGTGTCCCTTTAAAGGGACACTCCAGGCACCCAGACCACTTCTGCCCATTGGAGTGGTCTGTGTGCCAACTCCCACTACTCTTAACCCTGCAAGTGTAATTATTGCAGTTTTTTTTATAAACTGCAATAATTACCTTGCAGGGTTAACTCCACCTCTAGTGGCTGTCTATTAGACAGCCACTAGAGGGCACTTCCTGGTTTCTAGCTAGAGTGTCACTGGACGTCCTCACGCTGTGTGAGGACCTCCAGCATTGCTCATTTCCCCATAGGAAAGTGTTGAAAAGCTTTCCTATGGGGAGCTGATTGTTTTCCTGGCACTGGAGTTTCCCTTTAAGTAGCCTTGCCAAATTTAAGGTGACAGTATGTTGTGTATGGACTGTGCTAAATCACAATGAAACCACCTGTGTATATATCCTTCCACTATACACCGGGGACAATATTTTGTTTATAAACACCCCCCCCCCCCCCAAATATATATAAATATAAACTAAAAAAAAGAGGTATGATATTGAAAAAAAAATCTTTGACTAACAGCAATTTTTTTAGAGTAAATATTTTCTATTGGTTACATAACCCTAAAAACGAAACATAAAAAAACAAGTCAGTTTCCAGTAAAACACTTTATTTGGATTAACAAGCAATGCAAACACAGATATGTTACAGATATGTTACATTGATTAGAACCAAATCTAACTTGCTTCCTTTCTCAAGCGTGGTCCCCACCATCTGACATCATTATATCCACTCCCTTCGTTTTCCACCACTCGGAGAGAATGTTTGCGATCACGTACCTCCCACATGGTACATCCCTTCCCTTTAATTCCACGTCCCCTTCTCAATCTAAACCAGGCTTCTCCAAACTCCGGCCCTTCAGATGTTGCTGAACTACAACTCCCATGATTCTATAAATGAAATAGGCTGAGAATCAAGGAAGTTGTAGTTCAGCAACATCTGAAGGGCCGGAGTTTGGGGAAGCCTGATCTAAACAATGGCTGTTTGTCCTTATCTAGGGGTGGTTTCCTCTCCCTGGATATATATGTTCATAACGTAAACCTTATGACAGACCCATAAGCTTCTGCTTCCATTAGCTCTCCTGAGGTAGGTGCAGGGCTGGCTCATTTGCTGAGAGCTTCAGCTGAAAAAACAACTATATAATCAGATATAAAAGAGGGATAAAAGTGTACAACAAACCAATTGTAATTTTAATGTCATAACTGAGCTAAAAGTGGCTGGGACATGCTGGGCACCATTGTATATTATATCCTTGCTTTAATCACAATAGAAGGAGGTAAGTTTAATAAAATATGAAATGATCAGTAAATGTATTTATATACATGGTCCTCAGTCCACAACTCAATTTCAGTGTAAAAGGGGACTTACCAGCTGAATGGGTCTAATTAGCATGGGATGTGTAATCAATGATATGGTCCAATGATTGCTCAGACTGTCACACCCAGTCCTTACTTCCCTATAAAACTGCTGGACCAGGTGGTCATCCTCAGTACCTATGTCAGAGGCAGCCAGTTGATCATATTGATTTAGTGCTGAGTTGTACTGCATGTTCTGCAAAGCTTTTATATCATTCTTTGTCTCACAGCTGAGATCTCTCCAGTGCTCTGCATTGTGTGGCTTCCTTCATTTCCAAGGTAAGATCTATTTGTTTAGTTGGATGATTTTGTGGGCCGCTCTTTCACTCATTGATTTTTGGTATTTCTATTTAATGGGACATGCACCTCCTAGATAAACCTCAGGTTCATGTCGAAGAACACTTTAACACCGTAATTCCAACATGCTGTAGTGGCTATGGTACCATGGCACCTGCATGCAACTAGTACAACTGTTTTAGAATGGTTTTATCTGTTTCATACTGTCTGGGCTCTGAAAGATCAGAGCTTCTGTCAGCTTTCCTGAGCTACGCCCTTAAGTGCATTTAGTTCAATGGATGAGTACATCAGCTGATCGTTTCAGCTCATGAGTTTTAAGCCCTGCACTTGGCTTAGGTAACTTCCAACTCTGTCTGAAGTATTGGAACAGTGTCCAAATTGACTCCAGGTAAGAAGTCAAACTATTTTAAAACTGTCTGACTACTTACAATGGGGTGGTGTAAGGGCACTTCTGGCACCATAACTGCAACAGTGGTTATGGTGTGTTCCTTTTTAATGATTATTAAGGAGACACCCTATTTTTCAGAAAAAATTATTCCATAGTAATTGTATAAGTAGACTGTGTAACTGAGAAACCCGCATACTAATTTTAAATTACTTATCTAAGAACATATATGTATGTTACTATCTTTTTCAATGGATAGTTACAAAATGTGTTGACTGTGACCGTGAAATCATTCCATATCAGGTTCATTTTCTACATCAAACAAACTTTGGTATCCAGAACATCAGTTACTGACTTTTATTGTTATACCATTAATTTGGACTTATTTTACAAAGTATTGGACTACTGAGTGGTATATTACATAATAGGTGAGACTGTGCAGATTTTTATTTCAGCCACAGACCATTAAGGTCATATTTGGATTTATTTTTTTTATTGATATTTTGTCTGCTGAACATTGTTTAGTTAACATTGCCGTCCCATGTGAGATCACTTAGTACTTGGCTGACATCTAGTGTTCGTTTTTCAGATTGTATATTTTTGTTTGCTATTGCCAATTCTTCCAAGTGTATTGGTTCTATTTTGCACTTTACTTCTTAGAGCTATCTATTTATTTAAATATTAGACTCAATATTTTATTGGTTTAGGGATCTACGGGTACGTGTAGGTTTTTATACCTATTTTTATTTATGTAAAAACTAGATTTGAATCATTTTAAGGTTACATGAAATCACCTGCCTAACTCAAAAGTATGAGGACTTGGTCATGTCCCATATTTATTGTGCGTTAACCTACCATCACACCAAAGCCCTTAATATTGATTTTAATATAGTATATAAGCTTGCTGTCTTACTGTGGTTTATAAAATACCAGATTAATTTAAGAAATTTACTATAGTATTCAAATTTCGTATATACACTTGAAATATTGAAAACAGGTTTTCTCCAATATTTATTTTTGGTGCTCTCGTAATGGTGTGCCTATTTTGCATTAATTTTGAGTGATTTCTGCGGCACCACCATTACGAAATGCATATTATGGGTGTCTGAACACAATGTTTCCTATAGGGTTATCCACTAAAATCAAAATTCTAAGTTGACTGCAGATTTAAGGTCAAAATAGACAAACTGGAAAAAAAATAAAGGGACAACATGTAGTCACCAGAACTACAGCTTATTGTATTTGTTCGGTTGAGGTATAATCATTCCCTTTGGGTTTTTGCTCAGGGGGCCCATGCACTTAGTCCCTGCAGTATGTAATTATCACAGGCAGGAAAAATACTTTTTATACATATATGGTAACTTTAAAAATATGCATCATATTCTCATAAAACATACATATTCAGAATCAGCACACTTTAAATATAAACATAACCACAAATCCCCCCCCCCCCCCCCCCCCAGTAGATAAAAAGTTAGCTGGGAGTCCTTTGACCGCAAGCACATTTTCCTGCCCAAAACAGTTCCATCCATTTGGGCTGTGCAGTCAGTCTATTTTACACAGAAAAATGACAAAGTCCCATTCGAATGCACGAACAGGGCCGTTCGTGCATTTAGCTTAGTATAGCAGTGAGTTCAAACTGCCGAACGTGACTTAGTCTCTGCAGCTGAAAACAGTGTAGGAGAAGGTAAGGGTTAGCAGTGTTCGTTGAAATGTGTAGCCGATTTCAGTTCCATGGATTTGGCTGCACATACCGCTGACCTCGTTCAAATGAACAAAGATGGCCGCTGCCACGTGTTCGTTTGTCAAATGGCGGCTACTTCGGCTGCATCCAAAGTTCCAATTTAAAGCTGCAGAACTGCTCCAATACAATTTTTAAAGGGGGAGCAAGTCTTTTAAAATCCAATCTGCTAAAATAGTCTTTAACAGGCAAGATCTTCCAGGGGCCATAGTCTTAAAGGGGCATTGTTCCCAAAAGTCACAGTATGTCCCCAAATGGTTCTTAAAGGGCCAGCAGCAGCACAACACATCAATTATGCCCGAATCTTGGATTTAAAGGGCCAAACCTCCTAGGGACCATAATCACACGGCAAGAGGCTGGCAAGTAGGCACAACTGGCGATGTTAATTTCGCCACACAAACACCATTACACAAACGCATAGCTACATCTAAAAGCTAAAACTGCATAGAAACACTACACACAAGTACACCACTGCATTCCAATGGCAGCAGTACATACAAATACACCCCTGTATGCACACCTATATTCTATACACAAAACATGCTTGGATTCAAACGCACAAATACAACCCTGCAAGGATGGGCAAATGGTAGATCCCCCAGCTGCCATAGCATCGTGTGAGTCGTAAGACAGATGAGGGTCCACGTTTGTGTTTTTTTACTCTTGCACTAGAGGGGGCCCAAAAACCTTTTGCACAAGGGCCCTCTCTACGTTGGTTCTGTCACTGCCAGGCACAAAGTTTTGTTACATATGTTTGCAACATACTTTCAATGAGGATAGGAGTCAAGAACGTCTATTAATGAGTCAATTTCCATGATATTTCATACAATGAATGTTTACCATGAGCTCGATTTGTCGACTTGCTAAGTCGGGCTCTTTCGGAATAATAATTTCTAGCTCTAGAATATCTGCACTGGTAGTCACCATTCTTAAAGACCCCGATTCCTCAAAACAATGCACGAGTTTCTGAATCCTAGTCGCGGAGGGTCTATTACTTATGTTACAATGCCAGTGGTAAGTTCTTAAATTCAATATATTGGACATGCCATTCTAAAAATAAAATTCCACTGGTTTTGTGAAATTACCCATGATGAATCTCCAAAGATTCGGTTATGTACCTGAAACAACAAAAAAATTTACTGTCAAATCATACACTGAATTGTGTCCCATTCTGTGTATGTTTGTATTTAGCCATACACTAAATTGTTTTGCCACTTTATTAGTCCAAAGCAAACAAAGAGGGAATAGGGAGCAGTTTTAAAGTTACCATAAATCCCATTGTTGTGCAAAGAGTACCATGTATCAATTGTGTCTTAGAACTTTGTAATAAATCAATCCCGTTCTAGGCTAGCCTCTCAGTGCTGCCTATCAAACTTAAAGGAGCACTATAGTGCCAGGAAAACAAACTCGTCTTCCTGGCACTATAGGGTTTTTAGGTGCCCCCCTCCCACTGGGCTGAAGGTGTTAAAACCCCTTCAGCCACTTTCCTTTCTCCAGCGCTGGGCTCCCTCAGTGCTGGGGAACTATCCAACCCCCTGCTGACGTCAGATCCACATGCGCGGCAAGAGCCGCACGCATTCAAACCGCCCTCTGGGATTTTTCCCAGTGAGAAACGCCTCTAGCGGCTGTCGGTGAGAGCCACTATAGGCTGGATTAACCCTCAGTGAAAGTGTTTTCAGCTTCACGGTTAAAACTGAGGGACCTGGCACCCAGACCACTTCATAGAAACATAGAATGTGACGGCAGATAAGAACCATTCGGCCCATCTAGTCTGCCCAATTTTTTTTTTTTAAATACTTTCATTAGTCCCTGGCCTTATCTTATAGTTGGGATAGCCTTATGCATATTCCACACTAAAGTGGTCTTGGTGCCTATAGTGGTCCTTTAGTGCTCAGTTCTTGCCTGATATTTTTGTCAAAGTTATAGGTGCGCTGTGTAGGGTACAACATGGCTGAGTGCTCTCATCTCTCAAGAGCACATCATCACTGATGGCACCTGCACAGACCTATGTAAAGCATGATATATAGTTTACATTGAAACCATGCAGCAAAATGACGTAACCAGATTTCTATTTGCTTGTTGCAATCTGATTAACACAACACTTTGCATTTACAGGTAAGAAAACCACCACCATCATCAGAGGTCCGTAGAAGTTGATGGGAATTCCTGGTTAAGAAGAGTTTGGAAAATTTTAAAATGGCCAAATTTCAGGTAGTCACTGCCTCGCAAGTACATATAAGGTAGATGTACATTACAAAACAATGCTGAGTGATGGTTGCCCTTTTAGACAAGCTCTATCAAAGTGTAGAAGGATTTTTATTTAATAGATGTTGGGTTGTTTTGTATTCTATAAATACAAGATGAACACAAACCATTTGCTTGGGTGATCTCAATCCCCTGTTTAAGTAATTGCGTATCCTGTCAAACTACATTTGACAACTCTATCAAATAATTTTATATTTTTTTTTTCTTCATCAATTCTATTTCTAGGTTAGAATTCCAGAAGATGTAATGATGGGCTGTGCAGCTGAACAAAGTTCTTGAGTGTATTCATAGCCGGTGGCTAGTACATGGGGGACACAAAACTGGACCGCATGCTGCCAATGGACAAAGGCTACCAGCAAATTAATCGGTGACATTTGGGTTATTCCCAGAGCATTGGCAACCTTGTTCGATAAATGTCCAAGAACCGTTGCCAAAAATAAAGTGAGCATTTGATTCTGACCCAGAGTGTAGATTAATGGGGGTTTTGGCACTCTCACTTATGTGGCGCTCATAGGTGATTGCTAATGGAGGATATCTAGAATTTCATTGTGCTTGTTGATTGGCATAACACAAGAGACTACTCCTGGTGCCTGGGAAATGTTCACAATGGATGCAAAGGACATGTTTTACATAGTGCTGTCCCAGAGCCCCTCCATGAGGCCTGCCGCTGATCAGGTCCTGAAATATCTTAATTATCCTTGGCACTCAAGTGACCATAAGAAACCAAGAGACATGGAAGTGGTGACCATTGAGAAGAGCCAAGAGTATCACTATCATACTGGGCCATGATGGGGTTAAATACTAAAACTGTTTAACCTGCAAACAGAAAAACATGCTCACATTACTTGAAAGCAGACTCTATTAAGTAGACTCTTTCAATTAGGAGTTAGAAAACCAGGAGTTGCTTGGAGTGGTTTGTATTTTATTTTTGCTTAATTGGTTCAGTTGGTAAAGTAAAAAGTTTGCTTTTTTACAATTTTTCTCTTTTTCTGTGTTCTGGGTTTTCCCCCACCCTCTTTTGTGCTGCTGCTTGATTGGGGGAGTGTTCATTAATTGCACCTGTGTGGGATTTGTATGCCCATAAAGGCACACCCCTAACTCACTGAGCTTGCTCACATTACTTGGAAGTAGACTCTTTCAAGTAGGAGTTGAGTTAAAGCTAACAAGGGAATATATATATTATAAAATTTATATAAATTGTACTGTATCTGGGGAAACGAGTGTTGGCAAGATTGCTGGTTTAACTCCATGCACATCTTGTTGCATGTATGGATGCCTGGATGTACCCGTCCAGGGTCCATACCTCTGTGATGGTTGTGTGCGAGTGGCTTCTCTGGAAGCTCAGATTGGAGATCTCGAAGCAAATCGCAACTTTGAGGGAGATCGACAATCTTGAGAGGAGTCTGCTGCTCACTGAGCAGAGTTTAGTGGAGAGGGAGGAGATAAGACAGATGGGGAACAGGCATGTAGCTGGGTGACACGGGGGGGAGGCGGGGAGGGAAGAGGAAAGGGCCAGCTAGTCCGGATTTGGTGCAACCTAGCAGATTTGCCAGTTTTAGGGAAGATGTTGGGAGCATCGGCTCAGGAGTAGCTGTATTAGAGGAAGCAGTTACCTCTAACAGCCCCCCTAGTACGGGTGGGGATCAAGAAGGAAGGCAAGACAGGTTGTGGTGGTAGGGAACTCTATTATTAAGAGAGTAGATGGGGTAATCTGCCCCTCTGATCGGCTCAACCGGACAGTTTGCTGCTTCCCGGGTGCTCAGGTCCGGCATGTTGCTGACAGAGTGGATGGATTATTGGGAGGGGCTGGGGATGACCCAGTGGTCATGGTCCATGTTGGTACCAATGACAAAGTAAGAGGAAGATCCTAAAGAATGATTACAGGGAATTAGGTAGCAAACTTAAGAAAAGGACCTCCAAGGTGGTATTCTGAGATTACCTGTGCCACGCGCTACAGTGGAAAGGCAGCAGGAGATTAGAGAGGTTAATGCGTGGCTGAAGTCTTGGTGCAGGAAGGAGGGTTTTGGTTTTTTAGAGCACTGGGCCGACTTTGCGATTGGGTACAACCTTTACAGTAGTGATGGATTGCACCTAAACGGGAGAGGGTCTGCAGTGCTGGGGGATAGGATGGCTAGAAGGTTGGAGGAGATTTTAAACTAGTAGTATGGGGGGGAGGGTCATAGCAATCTACAAAATGTATAAAGGAAACAGTGTAAATGGGTGGTAAGCTGATAAAAAGGACATCATGATTCCCATCTCCTCTGTGACGAAAGCTCCCATGCCACAGCATTTTGGAGAAGAGTAAAGGCTAGCATCGTGCCCACAGGCAATGGGCCTGGTCCCAAGAGCTCCTGTTCCTGTGGGTGAGGGGTCCCAAACGCTTGTTCTATTAGAACAGAAGCCCCATGCCCTGAGACCCATTGTCTGTTTTATATTGGGTTATCATGAGTCTTTAGGTTTCCCCATACGATTTGGTCCTATGTATTAAATTGAATGTATTGACTTTCCAGGTTGTATGTGCCTTTCCCCCTCCCTCTTTTCCGGTCCTTGTTCTTCCAGACCGACGTTGTTCAAACTGGCTGCCCTGCCACTACTTTAAATTCCCCATGTGGTTCTCAGCCCTTGTTGTTGTCTGTGCCCACCGTTCCTTGTAATTACAGGGTTCCATTCACACTGGATAGTAACCAATCACACTACAAAGCTTACAACCAAAGTCCATACTGCTATTGGATACCACTGTAACCCTATTGTGTGTAAATGAAGCTGTGGGGGTATACATGTGCTGTTTTCAATAAAGATGGTTGTTCTTCACTTGACTAAGTGTCATTTAGTGCTTGGGAAGGTGTGCTATAATCACTGAAGCAGAATTTATTTCTGTAGAATACCCCATATTGAGTAAAACAATATGATGTATGCCTTTGCCACTATCCTGTGAAGTTTCAGAGCCATAAAATAGACCTTACCATTTTAATTTTCACAGTTGGGTGCAAGTATCATTTGGGGACATTGTAGTAGTTTGACTGTTGAAATTACCCCACAAAGGCCTACCATTTGTGAAAGCAGACACTCCAGTGTATCTCATATGGTGTATATTGTGCCTTAACATGATGACATTGTTCATCAGTTTATGTCAAACGTGGTAAAATATTTTTTTTATTTAGCATTTTTTACATACACATTACATTTCTCGTATATGATATGTGCGACTGCGATAAAACTCCACAATTATGCTCAGCAAACTCTTCTAAACAAAACAATACCCTAATGTAGGCTTTTGTTACTATCCTGTAAAGCTACAATGCCATAAGAGTCTTGACCATTAAAGTTTTTACAATTATAAATTTGATGGGTCTGTGTCTCATTTTGGGGCATTAAAGCAGTTTGACAGTGGCAATTACCCCATAAATGCATATAATTTGTGAAAAGACACCGTGTATGTCATATATATATATTTTGTATATTTTGAGTATTATTATACAGCCATTTTAGCAACCAATTTCATTATATTTTACTTTAGCATTGTTTTACATACACATTGCAATTTAGCAGTGTATTTTGGACTTGATATATGCTACTGTAATCAAAATAACTCAATTATGTTCAGATTTATTTCTTGAGTACAGTACTGACCCTTTGCATATCTTTGTCAGGTTTTTGTGAAAATAACTGAACGGATATAATTACAGTCCTGTATAGTTTTGAAAAAAAAAATGGCTAATTGAAGATGGGTCTTTGGTAGCTCATATATTTAAATTACACCATACTCCATACCGTTTACAAAAGTGGACACCATGGAGACTCTCATATAATATATTCTAAGCTTTATTAAAGTGACAGTTTGTGGTATTCATTTTTATTTTTCAATCTTTACATACACATAGTATTTTTGAAAATTATTGTATATTCTGGTGTATCCCACTGTAATATAATTATCATAGCTGTGCTCTGCAACATCTCCTGCGTTCAACACTACCCTACATGTATATCTTTGGTATGTAACAATCTTAATCTCATTCTAAATTCCTAATCCTAAACCATAATCCCAAATCTAACCATAAACCTCATCAATCCTAAACCATACCCTAATCCCATGTCTAACTCCAATTATAACCTTAATCCTAATTGTTATCCTAATAGTTTTAGAAGGATTCCCTTTGCTGTTCACTGCTCAGGTTCTGGAGTTCTCTGTAGCTTGACTTGATTGGTCAGCGGCAGTGTTCTCTGTGGCTACATTTAGTGCATGACATTCAGCACTGGATTTAACCCTGCTCACACTGCACTGCTGTCTATAGTGATTTAAATCCCCATTGAAATCACTTTCAGCTCTGAATGCAGTTCACCTGTCAGTCTGGGGCCACTAACAATGGCCCCAGCTGACACAGGGGAGCCCCAGGGTTCTAATGAGCAGGCATTTACATGCCTATTTATGGAGTTACATGTCTTGCTGACTTCCAGCACAGCATGTAGATTATCAAAAGTTGGGGTTGGGGCCACTACAAATGCCCCAGCTGATAAAGGGGAGCTCTAAGTATCCACTGATACCTGGAACTCCCTCGTGTGAGCAGGAATTTGACCCTGCTCATACTGCATTGTAACAATGGGGATTTAAATGCCTATCTCCAGCACTTACTTTGAGCTCTGCAAACAAAGTATCTGTCACTCTAGGGCCACTAATTTTGGCCACTGGTGACAGATGGAAGCCACAGGTATCAAATTATACCTGGGGGTTTCTAGTTACAGCAGGGAAAATTTCCACCATGTGTCCTTAAGGGGTTAAAGTCACCACGTCTGAAATTAACTCCAATCAGCCCTCCAATTAAAATTCAAAAATGCCTCCGTCTCGTAGGAAGGTATTGCAATTCGTATTTCTGGAGGAGTTAAAATGGGATTTTCTTCAGTGAATATGCTACTAAAATTGCCGACGTCTTCGGTTCCGTTAATAGTTGGCACAAATGGAGGCGTCACATTCTTTAACAACAACGCAGCCCAGTCTATTTCCTGGAAAGGAATGGACATCATTGTATATATCAGAAAAAAAAAAACCAATATAAAACACAGAATTACAGATAATCTACCCAAAAAGCAACATTCTGTACAGATATCAATGGGATTCTCAAAATTGATCCTCAAAGTACCTTTTAAAGAACAGTCTAAGCACCACAACCACTACACCCAGCTATAGTGATTAGTGAATGGTTTGGCAACTTACCTTGGGTCCACAGGTTCATGTGCTGAGCTAGCCTAGTAGTGCATGGAGGCACTCATCAGCTAAGAGAGCTAGGCTAATGTCCTCAGCCAATGACTGGCCTGCGAACAGTACCCAGCAGACCCCAGGTAAGCTGTCAAACCATTCACAAATGGGAGGACGCCAGCAGGCTGCAGTGGGTATGGTACCAGGAGACAGACCAGGAGTAAGATTCCAAGGGACACTAGGCAGATTTCCAGTCCGCCGCCCCCCTCCTTCTCACCCCCTTTCTAGACATAGAGATGGTTAATGGGACCAGGATGGGTATTAATCTGTTAAAGTGGCAGTGTCACTTTTCCTGGCACAGCAAGTGCTGGTGATGTGTTTACACAGAAATTAATAACACACTTAATGTTGATGCAACTTGTGTGTGATCAGAGCTGGGTATGATTTTACTATGGCTCCCTGAATGGATGTAAATTCCGGAACTCATAGGACATTGTGCGTTTTATAATGCTCATTTAGCTATGAGAATGTGTCTTTCCCTGACAATTCTACTTTAACAGGGCTCTGTCACTTGAGATGTGGGGATTGACAAAACTTCCCAGCAGAAGCTCAGTCTTGTCAACCTTGGACTTGACCCCAAGACATAGCAGTCTCTAATTCATCTTAAATTATCTTTTGACTGTGTTAGAATTTCAGTGAAGTCAGTAAGTTTTTCATAAAGATTTTATCTTAATGAGAGACTCACAAATACATTTTGGCAACTAAGCCACTTTAAGTAAATATATATAAGTAACATGTTCTATTAAAATGTCAGTACTTTGAAAAAAAGGGTGCTCCTTAACGTCCTGGGCGTCTTTCATGCTGGCTCCTAGTCGATCCTTTACTTTTTTAGTTAGAAGCTGTAAAATGGATAAAAAATAAATAAATAGATACTGTTATTTTTAATAATAAACATCAGAATTATATGCATTTTCCCTGCAGGTAGAGTATTGAATGCTTTTATCACTCACGCCGTGTAGATTAATACAGAGATCAATAAACATTTCACAACATCACTGTGACCTGCTGCCCAGACATTGTCCTGCCCTGACTGCTGGCACGATTCATGGTTACTGCTTGCGAAGTTCCTGTTTATTTTAATGAATGTAGGGCTCCAAATATGTGCAGTTCAACTGATGTCTGTCTGCAGCCCATGTGTGGATTGCGGAGCGGGAGGCACATGTTTCCCCCCCAAGCATCAGATCCATTGCCGACCCTCATATCTCAGGGTTGCTGCGTGTGAGAGAAAGATTTTTTCCTTCTCACATTTTAGCACTCCGCAGAGAGTAGACTGTGTATGTGATATCATGGACACTAGTCTGTGCAATATAGAAACACAGAAACATAGAATGTGACGGTAGATAAGAACCGTTTGGCCCATCTAGTCTGCTCAATCTTCTAAATACTCTGGCCTTATCTTAAGTCTAGGATGGCCCTATGCCTATCTCACGCTTCACTGGGTTAACCTCTATCACCATGCGTCCACTACCCTCTCAGTAAAGTAATACTTCCTGATATTTTTAAACCTTTGCCCCTCAAATTTAAGACCATGTCCTCTGGTTGAGATAGTTTTTCTTCTTTTAAATAGTCTCCTCCTTTACGGTGTTGATTCCCTTTATGTATTTAAATGTTTCTGTAACAGAGCTCCCTGTACCCCTGGCTGGGTACCTATAGTTGAAAAACTATATAATTGAAAATTCTGTTTTTGCAAGTATGCATCTAGTTGCTATTTAAACATCTGTACAGACTCTGATAAAACCCCTTCTTCAGGCAGAGAATTTCACATCATTGTTCTTACGATAAAAAAATCAAAACAACCCCTTTCTTTTCCTTAGACCAGGGGTTCCAAATTAATTTTTCCTGTGGAACCCTTTGACATAGTATACCAACATCGTGGACCCCCCCCCCCCCTCCCAAACAAACCTATGAGTGAATTTTTCATTAACATTTTTAAATATTTGCTCATAAACTGTTTAGTCTTATGATACTCCTGAAGCTTTCGTTTGAAAAAGGCAATGTCTTTATCTTTGTACTCTGGGTGGTTTTGCTCAAAATGACAACGTAATTTAGCAGGTGCTAACGAACTGTTTGCAATATTTTCTTGCAAAGTGAGTATTGTGCTTGAGGAATATTTGTATTTCTGGCACTTGTGAAACCAAATGACAAATAGCTGTTGTCACATTTTCTTTTCTTTGTTTGAGAAGATTGGGTAGCATTGTGTGCTTTTTTGGATGTGGCGATTCACAATGAACCCCCAGTTTTGTTCCACGGAACACCAATTGGGAAACGCTGCTTTAGACTAAATCTTCTTTCTTCCAGTCTAAACGCATGGCCTCGTGTCCTATGTAAAGTCCGGTTTGTGAATAGATTTCCACACAATGGTTTGTATTGGCCCAGAATATATTTGTATAATGTTATCATATCGCCTCTCAGTCAACGTTTTTCTAAACTAAATAGGTTTAAATTTGTTAACCTTTCTTCATAGCTGATATGTTCCATTCCTTTTATTAATTTTGTAGCCAGCCTCTGCACTCTTTCTAGTGCCATAATATCCTTCTTTAGAACAGGTGCCCAAAATTGCACAGCATATTCAAGATGTGGTCTTACCAGTGATTTATAATGAGGTAAGATGATATTCTCATCTGGAGATATAATGCCCTTTTTCATGCATGACAATACCTGACTGGCCTTAGCCATTGCTGATTGACATTGCACATTGTTGCATAGTTTGTTTTCTATAACAAGTCCTTCTCGTGTGTGGTCATCCTTAATTCACTTTCATTAAGGGTATAAGTTGCTTGAACATGTGGATGGTCCAATCAAAATTCCTCCATCGCAAGGCAACTTGCCAGGACTGACTATCCACTCATCAATGGTGAATGGACATCTTGAGTTTGGCTCATGTGATCGATTACATTTATTAAACACTAAATCTGTGTGGCTACTTACTTGTCCTATTATGGAAGTGGCTTTTCTGGAGAGGCCTTTGGGATATTCGAATTTTGCCTTGACGATCTTAGCTTTCAGCATTTCTCTATTAGGGTGATCAAAGGGTAACTATGGGGAAAAAAAATACATTTAAAAAAACCCCTCAATTTTAGTTTGTAAAGTTATAATATGATGAAATGAACAGCTCAGCAATAAATTAGTAGTCTAAGGTTTTTATAATGTAGTTGTACAGATAACACAATGTGTAAATCAGAATGCATCACAAGTGTGTTGTGCGAGTGTATGAAAGATGTGTTGTGTGCGTGTATGAGAGAGAACTGAACGCTATTAATACATACAAAGATAGGGTAAATTGACGTTGTGGCAGGCTTATGTAATGTATGATCATATAATGTAACTAAACCCCCATTATTTTTGCCTAGATTATGTGTTTATAAAAAAATGAATACAATCTGTCAACATTGAAGTTGCTGTTTAGTGGATAAGTGAGTGTGCTGGATATTGTGTAAAACACACAATTGCTGACTCTTGAGTTTAGCTCCAGTGAGCTTAACAAAGTAGAAAGTAAAAGAACCAGTTTGTCTGATTGGCAGTCAGGAGAGTGTAACTAGATTAATTTACAAAAGTAATGATTTACATTAAAATCTGCATGTTGTGTAAAATGAACAGGATGCACTTGTGCACATAAAGCACTTCAGTAGGATAAAGTGATTTAGGTGTTTGGAGTGCTCCTTTACATTGGTAGAGTCTCTTGAATTGGTAAAGTCTCTTTAAATAAAAAAAATTTAAAAAAATCCATTTAAAAATTCTGAATGAAAGACTATTCTCACCTTTGAAGAGAGCATTGCATAAATGACTACTCCAAGGCTCCACCAGTCGATAGCTCTTGTGTACGGCTCGCGCTTTAAGACTTCAGGAGCTAAGTAATGTGGTGTTCCGCGAAGCGAATTGGTTGTATCTCCATATCCAATTCCTCGGAAATAAGGAAAATAGAATTGTAAATAAGTTGAAGAAGATAGATATTCAGTTTTAGCAAATTACATTTGGGACTGACTTTCAGTTAGATTGATCTGTATCTTCATTGAACATGCTAAAGGGTCAGCTCGTGGGTGATGCCTGGTGACATATGTATCAGATCTAATATTTCTATAAGAATAATAGTGAATAGCATTTGCTGAAATGTTTAGTTTTCCAGCAAACGTGCCTGGACTAGGAGGGAGTTTTCATATTATTCAGTGGAGCTTGAATACACTCCATAAACCTTTACCCAGCAGGAATTAAAGTGATATTGTCAGACACTGCTGTCCATGTTGGTAACTGCAGGGATGTGGAAATCGAAACAATCTACTTGTCCAAAGGACAAAAGCAGTAACCCAATCTGCTTCTCCGAACACACAAATCATTTTTAAATTACAAAAATCAGCTTTCCTGTCTGAGCATAGTGTCTCACCCTCTGCCCTCTCCTTCTGTACCCCCTGCAGTGTGCGTATGCGTATGCGTATATATATAAATATTATATATATATATATATATATCTATATATATATATATATATATCTATCTATATCAGACCTAGATCTATATATCAGACACAGACTGCCCAGAGCCAGGGCCGGTGCAAGGATTTTTGGCTACACAGGCGAAGATGCATTTTGTCGCCCTCTCTCCTTAAAAAAAGCGTCTTCACCTGTGTGTCTTGTAGCCCCCTATTTGAATTGCTTACCCTCTTTAGCATATTTTATCCCACCTTTATTATGTCTTTAATGCATCTTCACCTGTGTGTCTTACAACCCCCCCCCCTTGTATCTCTCTTACTTTTCTGAGCCCCTATGTGTGTCTCTTTCTGTTCCCCAGCCCCTTTGTGTGTCTCTTTCCTTCCCCTCAACCCCATTATGTGGCCCATTGTGTGTCTTTTTCCTCCCATGCCACATAGATAGATATATAGCAACACACAACCATACAAGCACACAGAATTATTCAGGCACAGTCACAGAGATATGCAGGCACACAATCAAACAAATACAGTCATACAATCTACACATACAGGTACAATGTCATATAAACAAAGACAGAGACACACAGAAACATTCAGACACTGTCATACAGAGATATTCACACACTACACACTGTCATATACACATACAGGCACAGGCATACAAAGTGAGTGGGGGGCACAGGGGCTGAGGGCAGAGGGGGAGGCAGGGGGAGAAAGGACATGGGCTGTGGTGGGGGATAAGGGCTCAGAGAGGGGGCATATGGTCATTGATGGGGGGAACATGGGCTGTGGTGGAGGGACAGATCCTGAGAGAGGGGGCACATGGGCATTGGTAGGGGGGGAAGGGACTGAGAGACAGGGAGACAGGGACTGAGAGAGGGTGGGGAAAGGGAAAGAGAGGGTGGGGACAGGGACTGTGGTGGGGGCATGAGCTGTTGAATGGTGGCAGGGGCTGTGGTGGGGGCGCACAGTAGGGAGACAGGAGCTGCTTTTAAAAAAAATGATTTCAAACAAAAAACTAAGTGTTTTCCTTACCTTGGGCCAGGGAGGAGTGGAACAGGAGCTGGAGACAGCACACAGCAGCCAGTGAAGTCGGACGGCCTCTTCTGATGTCAGGAGGAGGGGGCGTGACTTCCACTGCTCTTCTCCCATACTCCCCAGCGGTGACATCATCAGGAGAGGCCGGCCGATTCCACTGGCAGCAGGGAGACAGGTGAGTTAAAAAAAGTCAAATCCCCAGCCAGAGGCAAGGGATTCAGATTTTTGCGCCCCCCTGCTCTTGGACACGCCGTCCCTGCCCAGAGCTGGATAGACGGTGAGTAAATACATTTTATTTTAAAACGGGGCCACAGGAACACTTTATATTAAAAATAAATGCTTTTACATTCACTGTTAGTGAGTTCCTTTAATGTCTATTTTGGAACAAGGCACACATTTTTACACATCATTTTATATGTTAAATGGTTGTTCATATGAAAGCTAGCTCTAACGTGACACATACATTTTGAATTTACTAAGTGTGACCTTTTATCAAAAATTATGTTCTAATTAGAAAAGTATACTCACCTTCCTTACAAAGGCCAAAGTCAGTTATTTTTGCAAATCCTCTCTCGTCTATTACTATATTATCCATTTTCAGGTCTCTAGATTAAAATGCAGGTAAATAAGTTTTATTCATTTTACATAACACTAGAGGCACTTAGGATAAGTTTCACTTTTTAGTCTTTTTAAATGGTTAACGTGAATAACTTAATAAAGATAAATAAACACAAATATCACCGACACTCCATGTGTAGTGTTTGGTTTTTCTATAATTACCTGTGAATTATTTTCTGTTCGTGTAGAAACTCCAGTCCAAGGATGACACATGCAGAGTAAAAGCTGGGGAAAGAAAATAAATCTATCACTTTCTAGAAGATGCATTGTTTGTACTGTTAAATGGTTTTATTCCATATATCCTAAGTCACTCAGTGCTCTGACGTTAATACTTTAATTCCCGGGTTTTTTGCTTCTCTCTCACTGCTGGTGGATGGTTATTTATGAGCTGATACAATGGTGATTGTGGTCGTTTATAATTTACAGCTGCTTCCATTCACCAATGCCGATGCTTCCAAGACTGTTAGCTATAGTTGGTGCACACAGCGGTGTAAGTGGTCAGATATAACCGCACTGATACAGCATTGGACACACACAGCAAGCAGATATACAGCAACTTGGATACACATCAATGTATACAATTTGAAGTAATTTCCAATAGAGAATATGTTTGTTAATGTCTAATCATGTTTATACTCATTCTAAAATCTACGGTGGTATCTTTCCTCTTCCTCCGTTACATTTGATTACTTGTTACTCGACTTCATCACTTATTTGAAACTGAATCTGTCTTTTAAAAAGAATTTGTCAAAATCGGTTTTAAGGACGTTCCTATTTTAATGTAATGGGCATTGTTTTTGCGTATGGTTTCATCTTATTTGTACTCTTATAAACAAATATTCAGAATGAATGAACCCACAATGGATCCCATGTGGGTTAACTAGAATTTCTGGAATTTGTAGCCCATCTACGGAATATTGTATTAAGCCTGCTGCTTATACTCACACAGCCCTGGGTTCTGGGAATGGATGCAGGTTGTGGTTGAGATTTGTCCTTAGGTCACCCCCTGCAGCGTATTCCATGGCAAAAAAGGCATGATCTCGAGTGTGAAAACACCCAAACAAGTTCACTAGAAATGGGTGGCGCCTGTTGGTCACAGTTTGGAATACTCGCATTTCAACCAGAAGGCTGGAAAGGGAAAAAAAAAAGGTGCAAGTCATTTCCCCCAATCTCTAAAACCAAACTACAAACAAAAGACAGAAAACAGGAACCTGTCCTCCTAAGAACAAGGTATTAATTGTTCTTCATTTACTGACCAACTGAGCTTATGAAATGCTTCTATGTCTTTTCTTCTTATGACTTTCAGGGCATACATGTTGTTGGTATCTTTGTACTTAGTGAGCAAAACCTGGAATTCAAATAAATAAAGTGTTGTGTTGCACATCTGTTATGTCGAACTAGACACCTGTTATATCGAACTGGAATTGGAATTCCACGATTAACTTACTTTTCCGTAGCTCCCTCTACCCAGCACAGAGCAAAGCCGGAAGTCCTCCATGCTGAGAGGAAGCCGGAGACGAATACTGCCAAGTAAGAAAAAACTATTTTTTTTTAAAAGCCCCATACATTGCGTCCCACCCCGCCCACCCTCAAATAAAACAATGACAAAAGCGATACACTTCTGACACACAGAGTAGGTTAAGTATCATACCATAGGGCCTCTGGTGATTCAGAAGATTCATGGTCACTATTATTCGGAGGGAAATCTGTCCTATCAGGCTCACTTATTACATCTGGTGTTGGGTTTGTAATACTTTCTTTGCTATCACCGGTATATTCCTGGCCTTCTTTAAAATCCTAGAAAAGAAAACCATACACAATAAAACAAATGTTTTCTTTGAGAAGTGTTACTTCTCTCTAATGTATACCATTCAATGACACATTGAAAACTTTTTTCCTGTGAAATGCTCTGTTTTCCTTTAAAGATTTAGGAAATGGCAAAGGAGGAGCAACAGAAGAATTGTTCAATGTCTCCTCTCTATATGAGAGCTTATATCAATGGTTGACAGGTAGTTAAGACAAGAACTAAGAAGTCGATTTCTCAGCATTCAGCCCTCCCAAGCCAGGACCCAGATTGTCTGCATAGGGAACTTGTGGACCAGCCAAGGAGAAGACAAAATGGCTATTGGATGTAGGTGGCCCTATTAGCACACCTTTTGTTGTGCTTTTTCTTTATTAAGTGTTCTTGCATAGCAAGACCACTTAATGTTATCTCACATATATATTATTATTCTTATTCTTATTATAGCCTAATTTGCCACCCTAACTCCTCCCACAGTTTTTACACTACATAGACAAAAATATACCAAAACGTGCAGATTGTTCCCGATCGGATTGCTATTACTTTGTGGAACGTTTCGGCGAATGGTTCTCGGAATATCGTCATTCTTGTGGTGAAATTTGTCCCATAGGAATGAATGGCAAATCTAGAGTGGGAGCGGGCAAAAGCTGAAAAATCAGGACATGATTTCTAAACTGCCACCACTCCCTCATTTTCAGGTCCACCTACACAAATCTTATATCAAAATGTTCAGCTATCCCTGCTGCCACTAGAAATGTCCACGGCTAAGCCATAGTCCTGATAGTTTTCACAATATGACCATTTGTTTGCAACTCACGCCATTGACATTCATTGAAACTCCACTCTGCAAAGCTCACATTTGAAGGGCAATTTCTAAACTGCGACTGTGCCTTCATTGTTAATATCTCAGAGACATACTACACATCAAAATGTAGGTCTGGGTCTTGTGATTCTCACAATATAAAGCTCTTCACTGTAGGATTTATAGTTTTAAAAATACGACTGTTTGAAGATGGCAACCGCCAAAATACTCTGACCTGTGCCAGGCTGCAGCAGCAAGTGATTTCATAGACAGGGCCTTTTGTGTGTCTCCAGTTGTAGACTACTGGTGGAGGCAAGAACACCACACAATTTCCCCAGAAATTGTAGCTTTTCTAGTTGTTTATTAAAATCCTACACTATATTTGCATATATTTCCATCTCTTTGTTTTATCTGAGAACATGCTGAACATTAAGGTATCCAAATACCTGCCTTAATGCACTGATACTTTAGGTGATTTAGGTCACATGTATTAGTATTTTGCTGAAGATTTGTGACAGAGACACTTTGTGTTGTTAAGTTAACATATTAAATGTCCTGGAAAGCGACTGTTAGCCTTTGATAAACCATTAGAAGGTCTGAATTATTTAGTAAACATAGAGTTCATCAACTCAAATAAACAAGAAATGAAATATGTGACTGCTTTAAAAGCAAACTCAAAGCAAACTAGTCATTCTGGCTCGCTGTAGTGGTTAGATTGCATGGAGTGTCCTGGTGCTATCCCTGGTTTAATGTCAAACCATTTGGGCTCTTCCAAGTACCTGGATACCTCCCCCTCCTCAGCCACATTGATAGTGAGTAATTAAGACTTCTGTATTATCAATGTCAATTATATGCTTCCTGGATGGCACTGATTGGCTGACAGGTCAGTGCTATCTCTCACCAATCACCGCTGTCCTGGTTGGATGGAATTAACATTTGTAGCGCAAACATGTGTACTCTACAATGTCAGTATGGTCAAGAGAGAGTCCCTGGGTGCCAGGTAGAGACTCTTCTTTTGTCAAAATGCTTCCAAATTGTTTAACAAAAAAAAAAAGTTGGCTAATACCGACTTTGCACCATAACTACTTCACCGACCTGTAATCGTTATTGTACACAGAGTGCTCATTTAATAAAGAACAGCCAGCAAATCTTGGAGCTTTACCTGAGCCAGGAAATCTGGGAACTCAATATATGTTGGAATCTCACGCAGAATGCTATATAAAAATGTCTGACTTGGAGCAGGAGGCACTTCAAAGTCATGTTCCACATCCGGTAGGATCATTGATTTCATAGAAAAGTTTGGAAAATCGCTATCAGAAGAAAGAAAAGAATAGTTTATCTGGTTGTATGGTTAATACATTGTTACATTGTAATGACACTATACTCATATCTTAGACAATAATGCTGCTATACACAGGACAATATTTAAAGGACACCCCAAGAATACTCCTCACTAGGGTTTCAGATTTCTATGTCTTTGCACCGTATAGAATTCTACATTCTGTGCTTCCTGTGTGACAACCAAAGCACTCTCACACCCTGCCTGGCAGAATGCAGAATTCACAGGAGTCCTGCAAAGAGAAGGAGATCTGGCGACAAGCATGCAAGCTGTAGGCAGCCTTATAAAAAGTATCTGTGATTGATACGCATGCCAAGATACGTGTAGACAGCAATAGACAAACATAAGACAGACTTATAGATAAATCAGCTGGTATGGTGGTGTAAACTGGGATGGGTTCATGCGAAAGATTCAATGTGAATACCCAGTCGGCTCTGGCTCCTGTGCATCCGTCATCAACAGCGAAGCAGGAATAGTATCAATGTCAGTCTCCGAAACTGGTAATGTTTTTTCTGTAAAGGTGGAGGCATAGCATAATGTAAGTCTTGTATATCATACATAGTGATCAATAATACTCCAATAATTTTCACCTGAAAGCTAATGGAGATAAAACAAAAAACACTGTATCCAAGCTTAGACTTGTTATATTTACTGAATATTAATCTACTATAAACTATACTATAGTATTAATATACTTAATTTACTGAAATGATATAACATTTATTTGCACCTCCACATTACTCTATTTACCTCCCACATCTAAGAGGAAGTGCAAAGTGAATGCAATTGGAAAATACAGATATAGTGGTTATGGTGCAATAACTGCCCTAGCACCGCCAATTATAAGAAGTCAATGTGTTTTTGAATGGTTTGTGTTCTTACTAGGGGCTGCTCCCTGAGTCCACTACCGACGCCAGAGAGTCAGACGTTCCTAAGTAGGAATGTCTCCAGATCTAAGCCCTGAGCAAGCCCTGCAGAGCCATTCAAAAACAGTTTAACTACTTGCAATGGGGCCGCCAGGGCGCACCTAGCACCATAACAATAATGATCTGTAGTAGTTATGGTCCTTGGATTGTTTCTGTTTAGTCCCCTTGAGGCACCATAATGCACAAAAATTTAAAATACATGTTAATTGTTAGCCAATAATATTCTTTCAAACGGTGTATGAGGATTGAACCTTTACCTTTTATAATAGATAGGATTAGCATGATCAAACTGTCTACTTTTTTTTCACTGTCTTGAAGGATTTCCTGGACAGCAGCAAGATGTTTAACATTCTGTAACGGTAATAAGAATAGTCAGATAACGGAGTAAGAATGTATGAAGAAATATAGGCTTCATTAACCTTATTCTAGGAAACAAACTACTCAGTGCTCTCAAACAATGATTTTTGCCCAGATATTAATCTATTATGCCAGTTCCAGTCAGTCCTTGTGCATTACATGCAAGGACTATAAATTCACACCTTTATGGCTTAAAATACCGTAGCTGAATGCTTGCTTCTTGGGTGAAGGGCATTAGGTACACTACAGTGCTTCTTTACAGGCAAATTAAATTCTAGAACCACATTAAAAAGGAGAATCTTTAAACTCATAAGAAAAAATAAATAAAGATGCATCCTTTCTAGTTAGAATTTTGGGAAAAACGCTTCATTGTTAAGTTAGATGTTGGCAAACCCTTGGAAATATAGTGGGTAATTTCTGTCACCTCTCTTTCAGGAACAAATATCACCAGCAAATTATCCGTGTATATCAGATTGAATGCTGTGAAGGTGTAAAAGCCACGTAATCTTAAAGGCGAAAGCGTGTTTTTGGTTTTGCCGCCCCCCCCCAACAATCAATTTCAATGTAACCAACTTACTTTGGATTTCCCATTCGAATATACTCTGATCATATTTTCTGCTCCATGCTTCACCTTCAGCTCAATATCCAGCTGTTTTTGCAAAGCCGTTAGCTTCGCGTTCTCTGCCTGGGAGCTGGTGTCGCCTTTAGGAGCATCTGAGATCTCTGGACATCCCGGAAATTAGTAAAAAAAAAAAAGAAATAAAAAAAGAGAGCATTTGGAAATGTCAGCAGACAGTATCACTCAATAAATAAACAAGTTGTTACATTAACCCCTTAACACCGCAGCCAAATGTACAAGTTGTGAACGAAACAAAATGTAAACAAAACCTGGCATTTGCGCTATATGTCTGTCCAACTGTAATTCACCTCTTTCATATTAAATGCACCCCCCCTTATTATATATCATTTTATTCAGGGGAAACAGGGCTTTCATTTAATATCAAATATTTAGCTATGAAACATAATTTAATATAAAAAAAATGGGAGAAAATAAGATTTATTTTTTATTTTTTTAGTTCTACATGACATTTTAACTGTCAATGACATAATACTGTTTGCTTTTACTGCAATAAAATACACATATTTGTATTCAGCAAAGTCTCACGTGTAAAACAGTACCCCCTATGTACAGGAAGGGGCCCGGTCGCACTGTTTAAGCGTCACAGTGCCCGACCGGGCCCCTGCTGCCACATGCCCACAGGGTGGCCCTTAGTGCATGGGCCACCCGGGGGGCCTCCTTAGTTGGCGGGCCGGTGCGGCTGCATCGCCGAGTACATGGGGGGTGGTGAAATCGCGGGGCCCACGGGGAAGGTGCTCTGGGGCCCCCCAGGAGCAACTGGGCCTGGGGCAGCTGCCCCGCGCTAAAGACGGCCCTGACCCTATAGAGCACAGTAGGGCCATGCAGGACTGGGCTCATTGGCTGAGAGCATCAGCTGTGCTCCCTCAGCCAATGAGCATGTTCCTTCCAGGGTCATGCTTTATTTTATAGGGACGTCCGACTTTCCTGGCCTGCAGCAGATGTTGGCGAAGGTTCCCAACAGGACACAGGTAAGCGGTTACTTAAATACAACTTTGGGCCCCCTGAGTGGAGACTGGTAATATCAAGTTGTCACACCATACAAAAACTATTTGACATCTTAAATGTAAGAAATAAGAGAGCAACATCTGTCCTAATAGATTGGGATACTAGATAGCGGTTTATTATGATATCTGTTCTGATGCTGCAAGCAGTGGTGTATCTTGGTTTTGTGCTGCCCTAGGCAGGACAAAACTCAGACACCCCCCCTCCCCCCGCGCGCGCGCGCGCGCCAACCCTTCCCCCTGCCCCGCCTTCTAAATACACACACATTCACTGAGAGATACGCATACACTAGCTAACACACACACAGTCAGACACACACAGTCGGACACACACACACACTAACAAACACACACAGTCGGACACACACTAACAAACACACAAAGTCGGACACACACACACTAACAGACACACACAGTGAGACACACACACTAACAAACACACACAGTCGGACACACACACTAACAAACACACACAGTCGGACACACACACACTAACAAACACACACAGTCGGACACACACACACAGTCAGACACACACACTAACAAACACACACAGTCAGACACACACACTAACAGACACACACACTAACAAACACACACAGTCTGACACACACACTAACAAACACACACAGTCGGACACACACACACTAACAGACACACACAGTGAGACACACACACTAACAAACACACACAGTCGGACACACACACACTAACAGACACACACACACTAACAGACACACACACTAACAAACACACACAGTCTGACACACACACTAACAAACACACACAGTCGGACACACACACACTAACAGACACACACAGTGAGACACACACACTAACAAACACACACAGTCGGACACACACACTAACAGACACACACACTAACAGACACACACACTAACAGACACACACACTAACAGACACACACACTAACAGACACACACACACACACTGTCGGACACACAGTCAGACACACACACTAACAGACACACACACTAACAGACACACACACACACTAACAGACACACACACACACACACACTAACAGACACACACACACACACTAACACACACACACACACACTATCAGACACACACACACACTATCAGACACACACACACACACACACACACACTATCAGACACACACAGTCAGAGACACACACACTCACATTAACACATTTTTTTTTTTTTTTACTCCCCCCCCCCCCCCTCCCTACCTTTGGGAATGCTGGGGGTGGGGGGGTTCTCCCATTCCCTGGTGGTCCAGTGGCTGCAGGACGGCACTGGCGGGCAGGCTGGGCGGCCGGCGAGGGAGCTCTTCCCCTGAGCTCTCTGCTCAGCTCCCTTGCGCGCCGCCCGCAGAGTGAGGCTGGGAGGCGGAGCCGGAATATGACGTCATATTCCGGCTCCCAGTCTCACTCTGCGGGCGGCGCGCGAGGGAGCTGAGCAGAGAGCTCAGGGGAAGAGCTCCCTCGCCGGCCGCCCAGCAACCAGCAACCAGCCCGGCATGTCTGTTAGCCGCAAGGCTAACAAGACATTTGCCTTGGGCATTTGGGGGCGGCGTTTTTTGCCGCCCCCTGGAAAATGCCGCCCAAGGCAAATGCCTTGTTTGCCTCGCGGCTAATACGCCCCTGGCTGCAAGTCCTGCATGTATAAACGTCTATTTCTAACCGTTGATTACAAAAACCCTACAATAACCCTACAACTGTGCCTTCAAGGGCACCTAATAAAAAACTAAGCTATGGATAACCAGAAATAAATAAGTGACTCGGCCTGTCTCGTGCTAACTATTTATTAAACTTTGCAGGTTTTCACACTATATAATGTTGGCAGTGATCTAATGCTCAGTAAAGTCTACAATCTCATACAACACTGCACATGTGTGCGTTAACTTTTCACAAAGTTATGATTTGCTGTTTTCAAGTCTCTAAAACATCCCTCCTTACGGTAAAATCAAAAATCAACAGCTATTACTGCTAATGTTCTTCTACACATCTGTATGTTACGGTTACATGTTGGATGCATAACATAGTATTTATACATGTTCTCCAGGAAATGATTGAAATGATATATATACACACACACACACACACACACAATAAACAATCACATACACATATTACAAGGTAGCACAAACTCTGAATGCACCTTGTGCTTCTTGCACGACAATACCTGAATTTAGCTCTTGAAGCTTATTGTAGAGTTCATAGACTTTCTTTTGTGATGTCTCTATGAATTTGTCCACTTGTTCGAGATGTTTATCGGTTGTGATTTTCTGGATTTTCTTAGCTCCTTCTATGATGTTGATTTCTTTTTGGATGTCTTTTTTGAACTGGTCCCTTATTTCATTAATGTCCAGCTGAGCTACATGGTTAGGGAGGTCTTTAGACGACCCACCAGTACTTGCCAATGAGATGTCACTTTTAGAAGAGTTCAGATCAATTGTGGAGAATCCATTGATAGTCGAGGAGCCACTGATAGTTTCGAGTGAGTCTGCAGTCTTTGGAGACTCTGAAATATTTAAAAGATACCGTAAAAAGACAGTAATCAAATCACAATGTTATATGGAAACATAAAATGTGACAGCAGATAAGAACCATTCGGCCAATCTAGTCTGCCCAGTTTTCTAAATACTTTCATTCCCTGGCCTTATCTTATATCTAGGATAGCCTTATATATACTTAAACTCCCTCACTGTGTTAACCTCTACCACTTCAGCCAGAAGGCTATTCCATGCATCCACTACCATCCACTATTATTTTTAAACATTTGCCCCTCTAATTTAAGACTATGTCCTAATGTTGTGGTAGTTTTTCTTCTTTTTTTTTTTTTTTTTAATTCTTTATTTTCATTGTGCATTAGCGGTACATTCCAGCTTGCATTGCCCCAACAGCTGGTGCAAGTTGTTCAATCAACAGGATTATCAATTGTCAGCATAGATAACATGGCACATTTTTATAAATTATAATAACATATAAAATAGTGTGTAGTAGAATTCTGCAATGCAATTCCTGCCTAGATATTTCAAGGCTAGTGAACGATATGTAAGCATTGGGCAGGGTGCATTAAATGCCTCTTTTCCAAGGAGTTGGCTAGAAACCTATGGCCTGAGAGTAAGTGAGAGAGGCTTGAATCCCCTGTATATTCGTAGGATGGCAATTACAGTTGTTCCTATGGTGGGGAAGGGTGGGTGGTTAAGTGGAGCCAGGGTGTGGGTATTTCTCTAGGAGGTGACGCACATGTCATAACTGTAACATAAAAGTAACTTTAACTTTCTAACGGTGGTCATGGAAAATTGTGTGACTGTGAACTATTCAGAAAACACATCAGAATTACGTATTTAATGGAAAGTTCATGGCACCGAAGTGGAAGCAGTTCCTCCCCGTTGCGCTGCCGGTATGAACGGGCGTGCTGTAGCAGGATTCCAGGCAGTGGTTGTCATCCGCGGGTTATCAGCAGCTTGTTCAGGTGTCCACTCCGCCAGTGCGAGCTTCTGCAGTGTGGCTGGAATCTCGGCCGCTTCTCGCACAGTGAGGTTGCCGGTCTCCCTGAGTATGAGCAGGCTTCTGGGTGAACCCCATCGGTAGGGCATGTCGTGGGCGAGGAGCTCTGTAGTTAGGGGCCTCAGGGACCTTCTCCAATCCATGGTCGCTTTGGAAACATCAGGGAAAAAAGACAGCCCTTCAAAATGTAGTGGTGTTTTGTTGCGCACGGCCGCCATGAAGGCCGTGCGGTCTCGGCCTTGTTGGAAGCGCACTATTGCATCTCTCCCTCCCTCTGAGGTACCTGTCTTTGGTTTAGTGATCCGGTACCAGTTATCCAGCGGCATCCCTTTGGCCTGTTTGGCTGGGAAGAGCGAACCCAGCATTCTGCGGAATCGGTGCGGTAGTTCCGCTGTCTCCACAGCGTCAGGTAGGCCGCGGATCTTCACATTTTTCCAGCGCCTCTTATCTTCAAGGGCAGCCATGCTGTCCTGATGTTGTCGTTGGGCCTTTTGTAGGACTAAGAGTTGTTGTTCAATTGTTGTTAATCTGCTCTCCTGTGCGGCAGTGGTAAGCTCCGCGTTCTGCAGGCGGGCCGACACTCCGCTGATCTCTTCCCGGAACGTGCCGATGTCAGCTGCAATATTGCGGCGCAGCTCACCGAGCATGTCCCTTAGCTTCTCCTCCGTGATCGGAGGTTCCGCAGGTATGTGGGTCGATCTGCTACCGGCTAGGGTGCCGTAGTCATCCCCGTCAGACCCAGAGGCTTCGCTGGTTGTGTTATAGAGGCCATCTATCGGAGACGCCATTGCAGGCCTCTGGGGGTTTTGGGACCTCCGCAGGAGGACTCCTATATCAGCCGTTGTAGGGGGTCTATCCGGCTTCGGTTTTTTGTTTCGTCTCCCCATGATGTCCGGAGAGCAATCTGCTTCCAGGGGTGCCGTTGGGGTAGGTTTTCCAACGTTTTTTAGTCATTTTGAGCGTTTTTGGTTCAGAGCTCGAGGCATGTGTGTCCTCTCAGTTCGGCTGCTGGCTCCGCCCCCCAGTTTTTCTTCTTTTAAATATAGTGTCCTCCTTTACTGTGTTGATTTCCTTTATGTATTTAAATGTTTCTATCATATCCTCCTGTCTTGTCTTTCCTCCAAGCTAAAGATGTTAAGATCTATTAACCTTAAATGTTTTATCCTGTAAACCATGAACCAGTTTAGTAGCCCTTCTCTGAATTCTCTCTAAAGTATCAATATCTTTCTGAAGATACGGTCTCCAGTACTGCGTACAATACTCCAAGTGAGGTCTCACCAGTGTTCTGTACAATGGCATGAGCACTTCTCTTTCTACTGCTAATACCTCTCCCTATACCACCAAGCATTCTGCTAGCATTTCCTGCTGCTCTATTACATTGTCTACCCAACTTTAAGTAATCTGCAATAACTATCCCTAAATACATTTCCTCAGATGTTAGGACAAATATTCTGTACTCTGCCCTTGGATTTTTACATCCAAGATGCATTATCTTGCACTTATCCACATTAAATGTCAGTTGCCACAGCTCTGACCATTTTTCTAGGTTACCTAAATCATTTGCAATTTGGCTTATCCCTCCTGGAACATCAACCCTGTTACATATCTTAGTATCATCAGCAAAAAGACATACCTTACCATCAAGACCTACTGCAATATCACTAATAAAAATATTAAAGAGAATGGGTCCAAGTACAGATCCCTGAGGTACCCCACTGGTGACAAGCCCAAGCTTCGAATATACTCCATTGACTACAACCCTCTGTTGCCTGTCACTCAGCCACTGCCTTAACCATTCAACAATATTGGAATCCAAACAAAGATTGCAGTTTATTGATAAGCCTTCTATGTGCAACAGTGTCAAAAGCCTCACTGAAATCTAGGTAAGCAATGTCTACTGCACCCCCCTGATCTATCATTTTAGTTACCCAATCAAAAAAAAAATCAATAAGATTAGTTTGGCATGATATCCCTGAAGTAAACCCATTTTGTCTCTGACCTTGAAATCCATGTGTTTTTAGATGTCCAACAATCCAATCCTTTAACATGGAGAGGAGTAACAGTCATATAACAGTTTTTGTCACTCCGTTGTCACTGCAATGTGCCATCATAATGGTGTCAGAGGAGAAGGGACGTCCAACTAGGGGAACCAGGGCCGGACTGGGACAAAAATTCAGCCCAGACAAATAAAGGCAGAACAGCCCATTATGAGGGGAGGAGCCAGAAAGGAGGCATGTTTATGTTAGTCTGATGCCCCTCAAGAGCATCAAGTGCTCTTGGGTGGAGTAAATATCCTGTTTTTTTTCCCCCAACATGTGTTTGCTAGTGATTTACCTCTGGTGTCCTCAATAGTGGGATTCCAGAGAACAACTGTGGAACAGGACTGTTAAAGTGTGTTGTGTGTATGCGTGGAGGCTCCCTGTGGTGTTGTATGTATTTGTAGATTGCTTGTGCAATTGCATGTGTGTATATTTGTGTTGTAGTTTGTGTGTAAAGTGATCTGTTTGTGGCGTACTGTGTGTGGCTAGGGGCTGTAGTGTGTGTGTGTGTGTGTGTGTGTGTGTGTTTATAGGGCCTGTAGAGAGTGTGGGACTAGAAGGTGTTATGTGTGCGCGTGTGAGGGCAAGGGGTTGCAGGGGTGTGTATCTTGGAGCTTTAGTGTGTGTACGCGTACAGGGGCTGTAGTGCAAGCAATGAATGTATGTATAGGTGGTATAGTGTGTGCATAGGGGTATAGTGTGTGCATAGGGGTATAGTGTGTGCATAGGGGTATAGTGTGTGCATAGGGGTATAGTGTGTGCATAGGGGTATAGTGTGTGCATAGGGGTATAGTGTGTGCATAAGTGGTGTAGTGTGTGTACAAGGGGTATAGAGTGTCTTTATAGGTGGTATAGACAGTGGTGTATTTTGAATTTGTGCTACCCTAGGCATGACAAAACTCGGGCACCCCCCTCAATCTACATTTGCTCCACCCCTTCCTGCCCAGGCAGCATCTTTTCCTATTTAAGATCAACACACAGTTTGACTGAGACACACATTGACATACACTCCCTGACAAATTCACTGACAGACACAGACACACAGTGTCACTAACAGATACACACTCACTCACAGACATACACTGACAGTCAAAGACACACAGTGACAGACACAGACACACTCATACACTGAAAGACACATACACACATCCACTGACAGACACACTCATTTACTACCATATAAACTCTCACAGACATATACTGACAGATGCATACACTCACTAACAGATGCACATCCACTGACACACACACACACATTCACTGACAGACACCTTGATACTTACAAACTCACATACATTGTCTAACACACAAATTATATGTAATTTCATTTCCATTTACATCCACCCAGCCAATGCGGGCGTCATATTCAGGCTTGAACGCCTGTGGGGGGGACCCTGAGGTGGCCAGCCGGCCAGCTCTTGGGTCTCCCATGAAAGAGGTTACAGGGCACATGCCAGGGCGCTTGGGGGGAGGCGTTTTTTGCCTCGTAAAAGTTACAGCCTCATTAAAAATACAGCGCTGGGTATAGAGTGTGTGAATGCAAGGAGTGTAGTGTATGTATAGGGGGTATTGAGTATGCGTACTGTGCGTTTATAAGGGGGTATAGTGTGTGTAGTGTGAGTGCAGGGGTTGTAGTGTGTGTATATAATGGGGTGTAGTGTGTATATAATGGGGTGTAGTGTGTGTATATAATGAGGTCTACTGCATGTATAAAATGATGTGTAGTGTGTGTAGATAAGGGTGTGTGGATATAAAGAGTTGTAGTTTGTATAGGTGCAGGTGATAGGATAGTGGCTTTATTAATTCAATAATAAAAAATATATTAATTTATAAATATATTACATTTACTCCCATGGAGCACGTTGATCCCTGGTGGCCCAGTGAAAGCGGGGGCAAGCTGACACACTGCAAGCCGATACCTGGTGATACCATGGTACGGTTATTTGGTCTGTACCTCCGCATGGTACAGACCATGTCTCTGACTCTCGCGAGCGCCGGTATCGGAGAGCGTTGCGGCAGGTTACCACAGCAACACTCTGTTAATATCAGAGCTTGCGAGAAGACAGAGACTTCCTGACATGCACTGAGCATGTCTAGGTTAATTCTTCCACTCCGGCCCGCGAATCTCTCCTCCGGCCCATGAAGGGCTGGTGCTGCACTGCATGGGCCAGCAGGATAAATCGCTTGATCTCTGCCGCCGGCCCCGGCCCGTGGCCATTGTGGCTCACCTGGCATTTGCCCGGTTTGTCCGATGGCCAGTCCGGGCCTGTTGTTACAGTGCTTCCCAAGCAGGGGAGAGGTGATAGGGGACATGTAGCAATGCAGTGTTATAGAGAATTTAACACAAACTGGAATAGAACATATTGCTCTTACTAGACTGCGGGAGGATATTATACTAAGTTACCAAATACAGTGAACTTTTTTAAAATGGAGATCGATATACTTACACCAACATATATACATAGCAATCACACACAGTGCTTTAATGTACCTGGAAGCTGATCATCTTTCTGCTCAGTATCAACAGGTATCTGACGTCTGGCGAGCTGAAAAGACAGAAACAAAAACAATTTGTAAACAAAAGGCACTTTGCAAGAAAAATTGTCTAAAAAAAAATCAAAAACTTTTACAGTGCATCCCTTTGTTGATGCCACAAGGGCCAACAATAATTTTGAAACTGCTCCAAACAAACTAAAATACAGGAAATTAGTCTACTTAACCCCTTAAGGACACATGACATGTGTGACATGTCATGATTCCCTTTTATTCCAGAAGTTTGGTCCTTAAGGGGTTAAAGGAACACTCCAGGCACCATAACAACTAGTGTAGGACTTACCTAATAGGTTTGCCAGTTTAATGGCCATTGGAGTGGTACATAAATCATCTGTAAAAATGATTTAAACATGCATAAGGAGTTAGGATAGCGTGTAGATACCCTTTTTTTCTATGTATTTGGGCTGATGAATACTATGGGCACTGCTGCTGCCCAAGAGAATTGGGAGTTTGATTCCAGGGTTTGGTTTGTGTACCAGGTCATAATTTCTTTGAAGTTGCTATGGTGCCTGGAGGCTCAGACGCAGTCTTACATAAAAGTGTTAATCTGTTCTTGGTTTAACACTGAAGATGTTTCTCCAGTCTTTATCTCTTCTGCTCAGGATAAAGCAGAAGAAGTTGTGCGAGCAATGAGCAATGAGAAGTCGCCAGTGATTGGCTGAGAGAGTCAGCTGCCTATCACCAGCTAATGTAAGTACATTTCTATCCTTTGCTTACGATGGGCTGAGAGTGTTAGCTGACGCTCTAAGCTAATTACTGCCTGTTCTTCACTACCTGCGGTAATGTTCCCGTATTAGTCCGAGCACAAGAGGAGATGGAGAGACCGGTGCTTGGGGACACATACTTAGTGTTAAACATTCAAGAACGGTTTAACACTTAAAAAAGTTTTAGAGGACAAAAAGTATTACTGGAGGTAAATGGACTTTGGGACAAGGCGCTATTAGCACACTTTTTGTTGTGCTTTTCCTTTTTAAGTTTCTGTCCATTATATATATATATATATTTTGTCGTCTGTTATGTAAATACAATACTATATTTGCATATCTTTCTCTCTCTTTGTTTTATATGAGAAAATACTTAACATTAAGGTAACCAAATACCTGTCTCAATGCACTGACACTTTTTAATTTTTTTTATGTCACATTTATTGGTATTTTGCTCAGAGACTCTTTTTGTTTTATTAAGTTAGCATAATATTAAAAGTCCTGGAAAGTGACTGTTAGCCCTTGATAAACCAGTAGACGATCCGATTTGTTAACTAAACACAATGTTCATCAAGCAACCCATCCTTTCAAGCTCGCTGTCTTGGTGTCATTTTTGATCCTGGCCTCACCTTTGCGCCTCATGTCCAGTCTGTTGCTAAAACCTGTCGATCCCAGCTTAAAAAACATTGCCCGCATACGCCCCTTTCTTACGCAAGATGCTGCCACGGAGCTTGTTCGTGCTCTAGTAATCTCTTGCATGGATTATTGTAATTATCTCCTAATTGGTCTCCCCAGAAGCCGTACTGCCCCCTACAAACTATGATGAGCTGCTGTCAAGCTGATCTTTCTCTCCTGTCGCCCCTCTCACACCTCACCCCTCTGTCAACCCTTACACTGGATTCCTGTACCCTACAGGTGTCAATTTAAAATACTAACCCTTACCTATAAAGCTCAACCAACTCCAGCCCCTCTTACATTTCTTCACTGATTCATAGGTATGCCTCCACTCGGTCTCTCCGCTCTACTGGTGACCTTCTCCTGTCTGCTGCTCTCACCCTTATTCACGCCTGCAAGACTTCTCACGAGCGCCTTATTTCCATTGGAACAGCCTGCCTACCCCTGTCAGACTCTCCCCTAGTCTTCAATCCTTTAAAAAATCCCTCAAAACCCATCTTTTCAGGAATGGGTATGGCCTCCCAGAGTAACGTTTATCTCACAAACCTGCTTCTCGCTCTCTCCTAAAGGGCCACACTCCACTCTCACCTCCAGTTCTGCTACTTTCCCACCATGTTTATTTGCAGTCTCCCTCAATACCCTTCGTATTGTGTTTTTTTTTTTTTTTTTTTAATTCTTTATTTTATTTGTGCATGAAATGAACATCTGTGTCTGCACTGCCACAACAGCTGGTGCAAGCACATATATAAACATACAACAATACTGATATGGCATTGAGAAAACATTACACATTTTTTTTTTTTCCTCAGATTAGGTAACATGTAGGAAAGTAAAGTGGGGCACACTATTAGCTAGGCATAGAGAGCAACCAGTGGTGGCTGACTTTTTGCACATGTGTACAGATTAATAGCTTGTAAAACAATCAGTAAACAATCAGTAAACAAAAGTTGTGTCAGTGGACAATTGGTAGTAACCAGTTTAACTGCTTATATGCCTGATGTGCCTAATGTGTGTGGTAAGAGATAATGCTGGTATAGTGAGCCCCTAAGCTTGAAGTGTTGGCATGCTGGATCTGAATAGTAAGCTGCTTGTGGCATGTCACCCTGGCTGACTAATATGCACGTTCTGGTACAGGCCATGGGAGTCCTCTGTGTGTCGGGCGTGATATCTCGCCGATATGGACTGACTTGCGGTTAGCTGATATCCAATCGTATCAGTGTGGCAGGGAACGATTGTCCACCAGGGTAGGGATCCGGGCAAAGTCCATTTGCTGGTTTCTCGTGGGCAAAGGCGCGTTGGACCAAGACAGACAATTCTGGTCATCAGGAGGATAGGATCTGTCGAAGTGGTGAGCTTAGCTCTAGGAAAGCTTGTTGCCGGTCGCCACGTGGAACCCCTCTCTGAGGTTGCTGCGCCGCAGGATTTGTGTACGGTGGGTATGTGGTCGGACCCGCTGTGAGAGTACTTTGCTTGGCGGCATAGTCGTAAGTCCCTGGCGGGAGTAGTCGCTGTGTGGTGTTCTGACCGTCTAGTGCCACGGCTGTAGACGGCTTGGCTGTGCCGCGGTTTGCTTGACTCGTTGATGGGACAGGTAAGGGTGGGTTGCTTCGTAGGGTGTTCAGAGGCCTCACTGAGTGCTGTGGGCTCTGTGGGAGAGCAGCCTTTCGCATCTACCTCGGCGCACATGGCGTCCGCCATCTTGTGTGCTGCGCCCGCTCCCCCAATCGGGTTGGTGAGGACGTTGGGCCTGCTTTGCTTAGCCACTGGGTGAGGACCGGGATAACCCCCACCGGTCCATAGGGGGGGGGAACAGGGCCGGATCCACCTGGTGTTGGGCCTCTGGCTGGGCGCTGTCAGGCAGGATAGTGGGGCAGCGGCCGTCCGCCCCACTCACCGCCGGCGAGGGCCCCAACTGGGACATCGAAGACCTCACCTCCAGGGGACTGAAACTCGAAGAGCCGGCCTCGCCCTGGATCCAGTGTGCCCTTAGCATTGAGGGCCAGTGCTGTCGGTCCACGGTTGGTTCGGGTTGTATGTTTTTGGGCTTTAGAAGTTGGTGAGTTGCAGGAGCTGCTCAAACTTGCGACCGCTCAGCTCGGCGGTCCAGCCCCGCCCCTGTATTGTGTTTTTATACCCCACCTCCTCCTAGACTCTAAGCTCGTTTGAGCAGGGTCCTCAACTACCTATTGTTCCTGTTACATTTTGTTATTGTCTCAATTGGTAAATTTCCCTCTTATTGTAAAGTGCTGCGGAATAAGCTAGCACTATATAGATACCAATAATAATAAATATAATAACTAAAACTCAGATAAGATGGAATTATCATTTATAGCACAGAAATGTACATTCTACATTATCAATATGGCCAAAGGGGCTGGGTCTGGGTGCCAGGTAGAGACCCCTTATTGTCAAAATGCTCTCAAATGATTTAACAAGAAAAAGTTTACTAGTACCCACAGACTCTTTGCACCATATCTACTTCACTGATCTGTAATGGTTATTGTACACAGAGTGTATTGATGACGCTTAGGCTTAAAGAACAGCCAGAATATCTTATAGCTTTACCTGAGCCAGTATATCCTGTATCTTAATATAAGCAGAAAGCTCACGCTGAATGCCATATAAGCATGTTTGACTTGGAGCAGGAAGTGCCTCAAAGTCATCCACAGGGAGAATAATTGATTTTGTAGGAAAGATTGGAAAGTCGCTATCAGAAGGAAGAAAGAAAAGAATAGTTTATCTGGTTGTATGGCTAATACGTTACGTCACATTGTAATAACACTATACTCATTATTTCTTAGCTAATAATGCTGCTATATAGAGGACAATAGTTTAAGGACACCCCGAGAATACTCCTCACTAGTGTTTCAGATTTCTATGTCTTTACACTGTATACAATTCTACATTCTGTGCTTCCTGTGTGACAACCAAAGCACTCTCACACCCTGCCTGGCAGAATGCAGAATTCACAGGAGTCCTGCAAAGAGGAGGAGATCTGGCGACAAGCATGCAAGCTGTAGGCAGCCTTATAAAAAGTATCTGTGATTGATACGCATGCCAAGATACGTGTAGACAGCAATAGACAAACATAAGACAGACTCATAGATAAATCAGCTGGTATGGTGGTGTAAACTGGGATGGGTTCATGAGAAAGATTCAACGTGAATACCCAGTCGGCTCTGGCTCCTGTGCGTCCGTCACCAACAGCGAAGCGGGAATAGTATCAATGTCCGTCTCTGGAGCTGGTAACAATGTTTTTTCTGTAAAGGTGGAGGCATAGCAAAATGTAAGTCTTGTATATCACACACAGTGATCAATAATATGCCAATAGTTTTCACCTCAAAACAAAATGAGAATAAAACATAAAACACTGTATCCAAGCTTAGACTTTATATTTAATTTAATAAAATATTAAAAAAGTGTCTTTACACCTCCACATTATTCTCTTTACCTTCCACTTCTAAGAGGAAGTAAAAAGACAATGCAGTTGGAAAATACAGCTCTTTCATAACTCCTTGTAAGAGTTAAAACTCATTGTAGTGGTTATGGTGCAAGAACTGCCCTGGCACACCACTCACTATAAGAAATCAATGTGTTTTTTTGAACGGTTTCCTTATTCTTACCAGGTGCTGCTCCCTGAGTCCACTACCGATGCCAGAGAGCCAGACGTCCCTAAGCAGGAATGTATCTTAGCTCTCCAGATCTAAGCCCTGAGCAAGCCCTGCAGAGCCATTCAAAAACAGTTTAACTACATGCAATGGGGCCAACAGGGCACTCCTAGCACCAGAACAATAATGATCTGTAGTGGTTATAGTCCTTGGATTGTTTATTTAAAAAGTAGTTACATCCCCTGACACTGTACCTCCACAAGTGACATAGATCACCATATATAAAAATAGATGGCACCAAGAAAATCTCATGGCACAGAAACAAACAATAAAGACTAAAACGCACGAAAATATAAAATACATGTTCATTGTTAGCCATTAATAGTCTTTCAAACTGTGTACGAGAATTGAACCTTTACCTTTTATAATAGATTGGATTAGAATTTGCAAACTGTTTATTTTATTTTCGCTGTCTTGAAGTGTTTTCTGGACAGCCGCAAGATGTTTGAGATTCTGTAACAGTGATAAAAATAGTCAAATAACCGAGTAAGATGTATAAAGAAATATAGGCTTAAATAACCTAATTTCAGAAAATATACTCTAACTACTAACAACCCAAGATACACATAGACTACGTTTTGCTCTCGTTGCTCTTAAACGATTTTCACCCAAATATTAAAGGGACACTATAGTCACCAGAACAACTACAGCTTATTGAATTTGTTCTGGTGAGTAGAATCATTACCTTCTGGCTTTTTGCTGTAAACACTGTCTTTTCAGATAAAATGCAGTGTTTACATTACAGCCTAGTGAAATCTTCACTAGCCACTCCTCAGATAGCTGTTAGAGATCCTTCCTGGGTCATGGCTGCCTAAAATGCATCCAAACATTCAGTGTCTCCTCCATCTGCATGCAGACACTGAACATTCCTCATAGAGAAGCACTGATTCAATTCATCTCTATGAGGAGATGCTGATTGGCCAGGGCTGTGTTTGAATCATGCTGGCTCTGCCCCTGATCTGCCTCTTTGTCAGTCTCAGCCAATCCTATGGGCAAGCATTGTGATAGGATCAGGCCACCACTTCTGATGATGTCAGCAGACAGCTTGTTTTTCTAAGGCAAACAGCATGCAGAGTTACAGCTTCAGGCTTGAATACAGTAAGATTTTGCTATATTTATGGAGGCCCAGGGGGGATAGATGGTGGTTTTAACACTATAGGGTCAGGAATAAATGTTTGTGTTGCTGACCCTATAGTGATCCTTTAAACATTATGTCAGTCCTTGTACATAACATGCAGGGGCTATAAATGTAGGTCCAGTTGCTTCTCTTTCAGTATACGAGAGCCCTTATGGCTGAAAATACAGTAGCTGAATGCTTGCTTCATGGGGAAAGGGCACTAGGTACACTACAGTGCTTCTTTCCAGGCAAATTAAATTCTAGAACCGCATTATAAAAATGAGAATCTTAACACTCTGAAGAAAATAGAAATAAAAATAAAAAAGATGCATGCTTTCTAGCTAGAATTTTATTACGGATTTAGAAAAGCAGAAAGACATGTCAGCGAACTCTTGGGAATCTAGTTTGTACTTTGTACCACCTCTCTTCATTTCAGGAACAAATATCACCATAAACTATCTGCTTAAATCAGGATTTTGGAAAAAGTTATTTTTAACCTCAATTTCAATGTAACCAACTTACTTTGGATTTCCCATTCAAAAATACTCTGATCATATTTTCTGCTCCATGCTTCACCTTCAGCTCAATATCCAGCTGTTTTTGCAAAGCCATCAGCTTTGCGTTCTCTGCCTGGGAGCTGGTGTCACCTTTAGGAGCATCTGAGATCTCTGGACATCCAGGAAATTAGTAACAAAAAAACAAAAAAAATACATTTGAAAATGGCAGCAGACCGTATCACTCAATAAATAAATAAGACAGTTACATTAAAAAAAAAAACTATTTAATGTGATTATAGGGGACGCAAACCGAGAGAGCAGCCTTAAATCAAGGAATATGAAAACACACAAAAATACCAGCAGCTGAAACTCCGCTATACTTTATGACATCACAGGACGCCAAGTACATGATTTTGTTTGGGAATTATAAAAATCCACTAAACTATTCCAGTTTCAATAGATGTCAGTGAGATAGATATATAGTAAAAGTTGTGTCGACTTCAGTCTTTCTTGTACAGTTATAGGAATACTCCATATATGGCTTAACACCTTACTTGGGTCTCCCGTTATTTGCTCTACCTCATGTAAGTTTTAATATTGCCGTTATATTCCTATATATTACGGTATGCACTCTTGTGTTTTGTTTTATTTCCTGCATAATACAATAAGGATCTGCACTTCACATATATCCTACCTAGAGTGAGGATTATACCACTTCACACTGTTCTACAGGAGCCAATATAGGAGGCTCCTTAATATGCGAGTGTAAAATCTGACATCTATTTAATTTCAATATATTGAGTGTAAAATACTACACTATATTATTTCATCTGTTCCACCTTATATGTCCAACAAGAATACTTTTCATTATATGAATGGCCTGGTACGTTTGTACACCATATCCTTAGGTGGGGATTATTCAGCCTAAACATTCAAATTGGAGCTGGATTGAAGCTCCAGAAAAAATTGTACATCTTATTTATTTGACTTCTTCCCAGAACATTGAGATATACTACACTATCATTTCCTGTTCTTTTCCATTTTTATCATTACATACATTTTCCATGGAATGCTATGGAGCCACACCCCTTGCTACATTTGACTTTACGGATAAAAGAAAAACCCTGGATTTGGGTGCTAGGCTGCCTCAGTGAACTGCACCAGTATCTACAAATGCTGAATTTTTGTTTGCTTCTAGCAACGGTTATAAAATGCTGAAACTGGTTCAGTCTCCATGGAGATCGACAGATATACACTTATATACATACATATCAATCACACACAAAACGTTTTAATGTACCTGGAAGTTGATCTCCTTTCTGTTCAGCATCATCAGGTGTCTGGCGTCTGGCGTGCTGAAAAGGTAGAAACAGAATCACTCAAAGTGTTACCTATCAAGCCATAAAACAATATAACGATGTGGCATCAAAATATCTGTGCAAGGTGCTTTTATATACTGATCAAATCTGTGTACAGTATACATTAAGTGCTTGCAGTGTAACACAATAAAATATACTCTTCGTAGTGACATGTACAATTTCACATACTTTAAAACACTAAGTGCAAATCCATGGATGAGATAGATGAGAGTGAAGGAGGATAAAGAAGCAATGACTGAAGTGATGGGAGCACAGAGAAGGAGGGTAGTGATGGAAACTTGAGGATGAATAGGAGTGATGGGAGAATTGGAAGAGAGTGAAAGGATGGATTGGAGTGATGGGATGAGAGGATGACTTGGATCAATAATAGAGTGAGTGAGGGAGTGATGGGGATACAGGGAGGAAAGGATAGGTTAGGAGGACTGGAGTGATGAAAGGTTAAGGAGGGAATTATTGTAGTGATGGGAGCATAGGGAGGGTTGGGGATGAGTGCAGTGAGGATAGGGATGGAAGAGAATGATAAGATAGGAAGGAGGTGATGGGAGCGATGTGAGAGAGGTGGTTGGAGTTTTTAGTACCAACTGGTCCAGGAAACAAGATCCCCTAGTGGGCGGAGCCTGATAAGGAAGTGATGTCACGTATTGTTTTCGCATTGGTGCTGTATGTGATCCTCATAGCAGCTTCCGCAGATTGACAGCACAAATGGCAATAACATAGCTCTGTGCACTGTGAACCACTTCAAATCCCCTCTACCCTGTGTCCCAGGGTCTCTCACCCACCCGGTAACAGTGTCCGAGAAAAATCATAATTATAAACACAAAGGAGATTATTCACTATATGGCTGAATTCTGATTTTTTCTCTGTAATTTCTCAAATTGTGTATTTCCTGGTTAAATACACCCCATTCTATTTTCCCTATGATGACAATAATGCACTGTTAACATTTTTAAAATGAATTTAATAAGAATGTTGGTAAAAGAATGTAATGTGAATAGCATGGGAATTGTTTATGTTTGTTTATTGTTTATATTTATTTTATTTTCCCATTATATCTAGTAGCGTCAATGTAATAACTTTTATGTATTCATCCATTGAACAGTGAATATTAATGCCTTGAAATCCAAATTGTAAAATTAAATCCAAAATAGTTAAGCTGTCTCTATAGCAGACATGACATTTTTTTTTAAAATCAACCTTAATTTACATTTTGCAATTTGATTTTTAAATAAGAATTGAATACAAGATCTGATTTTACCCCTCCAGTGATACACATTAATAAACATAAAATGGCTCCCACCGTGTTCTCCTCTTGAACCCAGCCATGAATTATATTGGAGGTTGGGATGATATGTTAATTTGTTATAGCTCTCAGTTAATGATAAATATAATGGGAACCTTAAAGAAACCAAGTAATTTACTTACATTTCGAAAGCGCAAACGTCGAAAATATGAGAATATGTTTCTATTTGCCATTATTAGCAACTTAATCACCACACGAGAAAAGCAGTGTCAACCGTCTGAGCAGTGTCAACCGTCTGAGCAGTGTCTAGTGACTGCTGTAAGCTGTGACCATAAAGGGTGATGTCACATGATGTCACATGATGTCACATCAAGCAGTCAGAAATAATCACAGGTCCAATCAAGCCAGATGGACAGACACACAAACACCCATATAATACACAGTTGTATATTATTTTAATAAAATATACATCATATATATTTAGCTTGAGCTGTATAATCAAGTGCCACGCTGTCTATCTGTATATTGTCTGTGGAGGGGCTGATTCATTAAACTTGAGTTATAGTGAATTGAAAAACAAACTGGAAAATGTAGGCAATATCGATTGGAAAAATCTCTTCAGCTCAGCTTTTGTCACAGATTGCAAACATTTTTCAATTCACTGCAATTGTCTGTTTAGGTAATAGCCCCCACTATGTGTCTCTCTGTAGCCCTTTTCCTGACATATCAGTAAAATGAGATGGCTGAATTAATGAAGGCAGCTACAGCTAGCGTCTGCTCCCCAGGAATCTCAGGACAGACCGAACAGCCCTAAAACTGATAGATCCTGTATTATATGTTTTAACCGCACTCTGTGTAACACTCCTGTGTGATCCTAAAATAGTTAAGCTGTCTCTACAGCCAATTCGAAACAATTTTAAAATCAACTTTTATTTATATTTTGTAATTTGATTTTAAAATCACTAGCAGTTTATTGCCAATTGCTGTAACTATAAAGAACAGATTGAAGTGATACAGGAATGGGGAGACCATAGGTAGTCATGGGGATGTCAACACAGAAAAATTAGTTCAGGATTTAACTGAAAAAGGGAAAACTCAATCAAGTGCAAATGTGGGGGAAAAAAAAATGCTGCCTAAAGACAGAACGACCTCTCACAAATCCAAATTACTCATAAAAAAAAAAAAATCCAGTATTTTAAGGAAATACAATTTTGACACATTTGCACAAAAAATATTTGCCCCAAAGACACTTTTCATTGTATAAGGATTTAACTTAATTAAAACAAGAAAATAAAATGTGTTTCTACCCCTCCAGTGACACACATTAATAATCATAAAATGAGTCCCACCAGTATTCTCCTTTTGAACCCAGCCATGAATTAGATTGGAGTTTGGGGTAATGTGTTATAGCTCTCAGTTAATGATCAATATAATTGGAACCTTAAAGAAACCAAGTAATTTACTTACATTACGAAAGAGCAAACGTCGAAAATATGACAAAATGTTTCTATTTGCCATCATTAGCAACTTGATTAACACAACATGTAAGCAGTGTCAACTGTCTGAGCAGTGTCAACTGTCTGAGCAGTGTCTAGTGCCTGCTGTAAGCAGTGACCATAAAGGGTGAGGTCACATCGAGCTGTCACAAACAATCACAGGGCCAATCAAGTCAAATAATACACAGTTTTATATTATTTTAATAAAATATACTTTATTTATATTTCGAATGAGCTGCATAATCAAGTGCAACAATTAATGTGTCTGTCGGCCTTTCTATCTGTATGTGGGCTGGGGTGAGGCATTTTAATTAAACTTGCGTTATAGTGAATTATAAAAAAAAACAACCAATACATTTAGGCAAAATATATGATTTAGAAAATCTCTCCAGCTCAGCTTTTGTCACAGATTGCATTTATTTTCTCAATTCACTGCAATTGTCTGTTTACTGAAAAGCCCCCAATATATGTGTCTCTCTCTCTCTCTCTCTGCACAGCACATTTCATTAGGGTGAGCACCCAGGGATTATTTCCCTTTGTTATTATTTAAAGGGAAACTATAGCGCCAGGAAAACAAAGTTGTTCCCTTCTATCACGTATCCGATTCTAGCGCCAAATTCCCCCTGCGCTGATTCTGGCTCTGCCGACGCTCCTCACCCAGCGACTTAAGCCACGAGGGGACCTAATGCTTATGCGCGGCCATCTCCCTGCTCACATTAGGTATTCTCCCATAGGAAACCATTGTATAATGCTTTCCTATGGGGTTTTGGGCAATGGGATGTCCTCATGCATAGCGCCTAACCACCCTGAACTCGGGTAGACAACCACGAGATGGGGGAGTTAAACCTGGCAGGTAATTATTCCAGTTTATTAACTCTGTAGTGGTAATTACACTGCACCCAGACCACTTCAATGAGCTGAAGTGGTCTGGGTGCCTATAGTGTCCCTTTCTTTTTACATAATGTAAGTATTTATTAAAAGAAAACTCGAAACACCATAACCACTACAGGTGACTTTACTGGTATGGTGCTGAGAGTGCTTTGGTACTCCTTTATACTAAGTAGCCAAACCGTTTAGGGATGATCTGACAACTTACCGGTGTCCCACCGGGCAGCTGACTCTCCTGCAAGGAGCTCATGTTAACTCCACAGAGCTATGGCTGCTGTACAGGGCAGGCTCATTGGCTGAGGGCTCAGTGGATAATGAACACAGCCCTGCACGTCATTCCTAGTTCAGTTGGCAGGAGCTTATTTTTATCACAGGAATAAAACATATTTTTATGAACAACACAACTTTGGGACAAACATTAAAAATTCGTACAAATCGGTTCAGTGGTTCCAGAGATATTGAAAAAGTCTCTTTGGACCGACCGCACGCCTGTTTGCATGCCCAAAACAGTTCCACAGATTCAGGCTGTGCGGTCGGTCTATTTCTGCCTTGAAAAATAACAAAGTCCCATCCGAAGGCGGCGTTCGAATAGTCTAACGCACTTCGACTTCTGTCGAAGTAAAACGAGGTTAAACTTCCGCGGTGGTCGTTAGTCGAGTGGCAGTCTATTTCACATAAAAAAGATGACAAAGTCCCATTCGAACGTGTGTTCGAATCTTCGAATGGGACTTAGTCTCCAGCCGCAGAGTCGAACGGTAGGGGAAGGTACAGGTCAGCTGTGTTCATTCAAATGTGTGGCTGATTTCCGTTCCAGGGATTTGACGGCACACACCGCTGACCGCGTTCGACTGCATTAAAATGGCCGCCACCACGTGTTCGATTGTCTAATGGCGACTACTTCGGCTGTATCCGAAGTGCCATATCAAACGTACCCATTCTTTGCACAACACAGTTAAAGGGCCAGGCAACATGGTAGGAAGCGGGTACAACATATATTGCAGATGCAATGCAAAACAGGGGGATCTGTGACATACCTCATCACCAAATATGCACAGATTGTCAAGCCTGTTTACATTATTTGTTCACTAAGAGGATACAGTGCCATAATATAGTCTTCATAACACATTTTATTTGATAATTCATAACATTTTTATAACCAATATTCTCACAAAATCCAATGAATATGCAAGCCCATTTCAAAACTAGTCAGATTCCTTCATTGACACCTACAGCAAGATTTAGAATATACTGTGCTTTCAGATCCTCATTTGGAGACCTTCTACATTTCCCCACAATTTAAAAGTCAGGGAGACCAGGAGAACCCATATCAGGTATGGGAAGACTAGGGAATCCACCCCCCCTCCCCCCCCAAAAAAAAAAAAATAACCCACACAATCGGACCCCAAAACAATATATTCTTAAGTCCTTCGTTCTTAACTTTATACAGGACACTAGATACTCAAAGTTAGCCAGATCACTACAATATTGTAACCATGAATGTGGGATGTTTATACTTTAACATCCCATATAAAGGTGGTATCGAAGCCCGTGTTAAACATGTTGTCCCACAATGCTATACACAAATATTGTGCAATTGTTGGCAAACAGAATTCATACTCTGCTATTTAGGTTTTAATAGCAGTTTACAAAATTGGAAAAACAAAATGTACCTAAAAACACAAAATAGAGAAAGCACTCATACGATGGTAACGTTGTTAAATAACCCCTCGAGCTAAAGATTGCACTCCCAGAATAGCTGAGAATTCAGGCTCAAAAAACAGTTTCACCCAGTTCAGTAAAATATTCAGGAATCTAGCAATTCATGTGGAGAAAAATAAGAAACCATATTGTAATACTGATTAAAAATAAAAGATACACTTTAGTGGTCACACTTACAGAGTAAAAAATAATAAAATGCTCATCAATATGTTCTCATGATCTTCAGTCCACTTGAAAAACTCAATTAAAGAAAAAAAATGGTGGGAAGTCTCTTTTCTGGAAGGATATAGCAAGGAGGGACTCATTCCAAGAGGCCTGAGACTATCCAAAATTCCAGCCAACAGATTAGAGACTTCCCGCCATGCAGATAGATGGGATAAAGCCCTAGAGAAGTGTTCCCTAATTCTTATGGAAATTATAGATTTTAAAAAGGAAAACCTTGAGAATGTTACTCAAGACTTAGAAGAATTAGACAAAAATAACTCTTTCAATAAGACCAGACTATATACATAAAGAAAAAATTGTGTATGAGAGAGTACAAAAAAAATGGATGAAAAAAAATTGCTGAAACTAAGAATAACAAATTTAGACGAGATAAGAGAGACAAGGAAACCAATTTCTTTTCGATCAGTAATAAGATCAAAAATCTCAGACAGGCGCAGCATTTCATATAATCGTGTGAATTATAATGGGAGAAAGATTTAATATAGGAGGCAGGAATGCCCCCATGTATAGACATCCCATTAAGGAGAGACCTGTTTCTCACATTAACACCAAATCAGCAAGAAAGATTTGTTGCGACCAATATGACAACACAAGATAGGAATTCTAATGGGAGAGATTTTTTTAGAAGGAGCGAGACCCAAAAACAAAAGAGAAAGGAATAACAAAAATATTTCTCCCCAAGACCTCTCAGTCAGCTCCAATCAATTTGTACCACTCAGGGAGCATAATACCCCAACCAAAAGGAGAAGGACATGTATGGAGATGGTGGAGCAAATTTAGAACAGACTAAAGATGAATCCATGGGGATATTCAACATCTCCAAAGTTCCCCTGACAGAACAGGAATGTAGGATCTTAAGCAAGGGCTTAAAACATACCCCGAACGTTCCCCATAACCCATTTCAGGTTTATGTAGATATACAGCAGTTTATTTTGAAAACGAGTTTAAAAAGATTCTTCATAAAGAAAAAATTAGAAAACCCTAGGAACCTTGAAAACAACAAGGCCCATTAACAAAGTCCGCTTAAACATTTTAAACCCCCATCCACCTTTTGTCCTTATGATAAAGGAAGTCAAATTGAAGTTTTCAACCAAATAATCTTAAGGGATCTGAATAATTAACTAAAAATAAAGAATTTTGCAATCTAAAAAAAAAAAAAAATGATATGGAGATCTTGAACAAATTAAAAGACAGACGACATAATCATTAAAAATGCAGACAAGGGGGGAGCTATAGTGGTCATGTCGGTGGAATTTTAACTAGAGGTAGCATATAGGATATTGGGTGATACAAATACATACATCAAACTTCATGGAAACCCCAATCAAAAATTTAAGGGTGCATTAGAAATCATGTTGAAAAATGCTCTTAAGGATGATATCATTGATCCACAGATATATCAATTCTTATATCAAGAATCCCCAAGAATTCCCACTTTTTACTTTCTCCCCAAAGTCCATAAGTCTAGGGAACATCCACCAGGTCGACCCATTATTAGTGGGATTGACTTTGACTTCGAAACTTTCACAATTCATAGACCACTTCCTACAGAAGTACGCCCATTTGGTGAAATCTTATCTTAAAGATACTAAACATCTACTGCAGGAACTGGATTCTATGGAATGGCATTAAGACTACATCTGGGCTTCACTGGATGTGAGCTCCTTATTCACGGTCAGACTACAATTTGCGTCTGAAAGCTGTTGAAGATAATTTGGATGGGGATAAGTCTTTGGATCCTAAGTTCATTACATTTTTATTGTAATCGATTCAGTTCATACTTGCACACAATTTCTTTATGTTCAATGAAGAATGTTTCCTACAGATCAAGGGAACAGCAATGGGCACTAGGTTTGCACCCAGTTATGCCAATATATTTATGGATTGTTAAGAACAGTTATCTGGGACAACAATCTATATGGGGTAAACCTGGTGCTCTGGCATCGATACATCGACAATATCCTTGTCATTTGAAAAGGGTCTGATGAACTATTGCAGAATTTTTTTGATTATCTCAACAATAACACCTTTTCTCTGGTTCTTACTTCTTCCTCTAGTTCAGGCTCCATAGATTATCTGGACCTTACAATTTTTCATGAAGGTCCTCATATCAGGTCCAAGACTCTTTAAAACCCACGGATGTGAACAGTTTCATAGAGTCTAGCAGTGGGCATCATCCAAGATGGCTCTCAGGAGTTCAGAGGAGCCAATACACTAGGCTCCGACAGAACTGTTCAGATCCTGGGATCTATATGGAACAGGCAGAGATCTTGACTAAGAAGTGTGTGGAGAAAGGATACCAACTTTAACCTCTTCAAGTGGAGGTTCTAACAGTGAGGGATATCAACAGAGGAACCCAAGACAGATTCTAACTTTAATCGCAAATTCATATTCTCCTTTAGCACCCAGTATAATTCCAAAGCGTTCTCTATCCAATGGATTTTAAAGAAACATTGGTCCATCCTTCAGCAAGATGAGTACCTGGGACAAGAAATGCCGGACAGACCTCAAGTCATATATAGGAAGGGAATAAACTTTGCTTCCTATCCAACCCCTAATCTGTTTACACAAAAAAGAAGAACAAGCTACATCAGAGAGGGTTTTTACACTTGCGGACATTGCAAGGCATGTCACTTTATTCCATCCCACACACTCTCCAGTAGAATCCGTGGGGGGTGGAGCGGGGGAGATGGGACTACTTGCTCTTCCACACATGTTGTGTACCTCCTCACGTGTGGATGTGGGGCGGACAGGTAGAAAGGCAAAAACCCGCTTCCTGGAACACCTTAACATTAGGAGGGGTGTTCAAAACCACTCCATCCCTACATACTGCAATGTTTGTCCCAGCTTTAAGGTGGAGAATTTCTTACGGATAGTGATAGAACAGGTCACCTTAGATTCAATTTTATTTAATTATTTGTGTTGATATTGCCTGTAATCCAATTCTATTTATTATTTTTTCCATTTCCCATACACTGCCTCCTTCCATTTATTTTCAGTTTCCTTTTTCACTAAATTTTTTATATGAATCATTACCATTACTGTTGATATCATGTCTCCAGATCCCCTCTCATATGTCCAATGAACCACAAACTTGATACTGTTCTAATTGACGTTTATAAACACATCTGATGTGGGAACAAGCTGAGTGAAACATGATATATTACTCTTGTGTCTTTATCACTTCTGTATTAATATCTTTCTACTGTGTACATGATATTGGATTGACTTTGTAAATATATATTCTAGCTCTGGTAATGTGTACATAATGTAACATTGCGATGTCTTCTGCTCATTTATTCCTTTTTGTCCGTGTACATTTTTGCCTTTTGAGAGTCTCACTTAAGGTTATGGACAGCGCCGGAACGCAGTTGTGCGTTTAAGACATAATGACGTCACCAATTTTGCCGGACACGCATATCGAACTTCGGGGTATGTGGAACGCAATTGCGTTCCAAGAAGAAATTACCGGATCTCCAAATATGGTATCCAGCCATCTGACAAAACTACTAACAGATGAGAAGCAAAGAAAGGATTGGCCGACCACGAAAGGAAAGGAGGGACAATTAAAAGTAGTTTTTTGCTTTATCCACAGATCACAGCACTTTACTAATACTCCTGAGGAAGTCTAGTTTAACTAGACGAAACGCATGGAGTTAGTTTTCATTTTGTCATTTTTGTTCTGTATGCTGCTGGTTTATATTCTGCCTTTGGTTCCTGTGACAACTCCAGATACCTACACTGCAGAGACCTGGACTGGAGATCATGAGAACATATTGATGGGAATTTTATTCTTTTTTACTCTAAGTGTGACCATTAACGTGTATCTTATTTTTAATCAGTATTACACTATGGTTTCTTATTTTTCTTCACATGGATTGCTGGATCGCTGAATATTTTACTGAACTGGGTGAAAGTTTTTTCCATTCTGTGAGTGCATTCTATGAGTGGTCTCTCTATTTTGTATTTTTAGGTATATTTTGTTTTTCCAATTATGTATAAGGATTGAGAGGAATCCTTTGATTATACCAATTTAAAAAGGGGTAATTACCTTTTTATCTACTTTATATCTATGCACTTGGGTGGTCTATACAATTGTTTATAAGTTTACAAAATTACCATGACAGTGATGGGCACAAAAGTGTGACCACAATATGCCAGTCTTTTCATGGCAGACCTAGAACACAGAATCATAGCCACTCACCCCCACAAGATAGGTTTTACGGCTACATAGATGACATTTTCATTATAGACAGAAGTCAAAAGTCTTTAATGCATTCCACCATCAAACCTCAAAATGAATTTCACAATACACAGCATGAGCTTCAAAGACTTTGCCATAACCAAGTAATGACAAATTGTGCCCTAAATACCTGCCATAAAGCCATGGGAAAGGCTTCTATATAAAAAAAAACACACACAGGATTCCTCTGGTTTAGCATTACCAAACTAGACGGAACACATAAAATTAGAGGCCTATAGCTATTAGCTTCAGGAGACCCTTAATACTTCAATTAATATTTCCTAAACCCTATATACTAACATGGGTTGAGTTACAAGATTACACAGTTGAAAATTTAGCAAAAGCAGAAATCTAAAGATTAGATTTTGACATGGTTACTCCGAAAAATAATATGAATACAGTAGTCTGGAAAGTAGAGCCCCCAGGCAAGAGGCTGATATCAAGTCACTGTACTCACCTAAGGAAAGATCCAAGTGTACCCTCCGTACTACAAAGGTCTCTATGGCCATTTTGCACCAATGAAAAAAGGAAAGCATTAAAGTACAACTAAACTCCCTACCTGAATAGCTTGCATACATCTGCATTGCATATAGTGTTCCTTGCTACGTTTCATCAGCCTATATTTTTGTTTAAATGTAATGGATTAACATTAATCTTGATTCTTAAGTCTTCGATATCTTTGAATGTCAACCCGAGCATAGGAGACAGAGGTAGAGGTTACTGGGTACTTAATTTTCAAGCTTGATTGCTTAGTTGGTCTGGCCTTTTCACTGTTGGCAATTCTGGGCATTTTGTTTAAAGTTTCAAATGTTTGGCATCATGTTATAACCAGTTCTGGTTTAACATTAAAAGTTCGATATTATACCAAAAGAACCTTCTCACAAATACCTGTGAACATAGATTTGGATTGTTTCAATATTAGAATATATAAAGGAGATCTCTTGCAGATTGGATGCTGTATTTGGAATCATTTTTTGATAATTTAGAATTAGCAGATAAGGCACACTCCACCTGTATTAGCAAGAAACTTAAAATGCAGATGTGTTCTTGTACGATTGGGAACCAAAGCAGATGTTCAGTTAAAATGCTGTGGGCTACTGTGGAGGCAGTTGTGTGACCATACCAGCTGTATGTTTTTCATTCCATACACTCCTTGGGACAGAGTAGCTGGTTGGTGAAATAAGAGATTACACACTTTTGGAAAAAAATAAATCAATTTTTTATAATGCATGTGCATTGATGCATACCTTCTGTGGCGGAACCAACCTCGCCACTGGGCATTGGAGAAGCCTGTTTGCCCGCCTCCTGCCTGCTGACTATGGCCCCTGGGAGATTTGACCCTTTAAATACAGGATTTGGGCATGTTGTATTGTATTATGCTGCTACTGGCCCTTTAAGAACCATCTGGGGACATACTGTGGAGTTACTGGGTGGCCACCATTTCATGTATCAGAGGCACATGGTGAAAACAATGGATGAAGAACATGGTGAGAACAATGGATGGCGGCCATTTTAATTTTCAGACACTGTTGTGACTTCTACACTGTGCCATCTCGCCGGTATTTGGTGCACACATTGTGCAGTAGTTTTAAACTATACAACAGGGGACACATTATACAGTAATTATTTTTTACATAATCTGTATATGTTCTGCGGAATCTGCATTAAACTGTATCTTCCAAACTACTGAACGGATCTGGGTGAATTTGGGATATGTGGTTCACCCAGATCCCCCAGTTCTGAGGATATACTTTATATGGGGTTATTGCATGTTTTGGGGTCCCTGTGATATGTTTTATAAAACTGTATTTCTCGGTCTGTGATTATATTACCCATTGTGTTCAGTGATCATATCACAGGCAGAGGGGAGGATTTTGTGTGGGAGTGTCTGTGTTTATTGTACGGATTGATTAGTTGTACCCTGTGGGCAGTACTATGTTTGTGGATTGGGAATAAAAGAGGCTGTATGTGCCAGTACAGTCAGTTCTGCTTGATCTCAAAACTAAGTGTCGTCTCGTTATTGGGGGAATTGGATTGTATGCTGATTGCCAGGAGTGAAAGCTGATTGCATGCTTTTTGTTTACAGTATTCATATGCTTCTCCGGTTCGGTGGTTGTGGTGTCTGTGGCAGTGCTTGGAGTCCTCAGGAAGCGCTAGGAGCATACTTCAACGGAGGTACCCAGTCGGGGTGCCCGTCGATCCGTTACACCTTCATCACCTGATTGTAAAGTATCAGGCAAGTGTGATTTACATGTATGCTTGTTTTATATATTTGTTGCATTATAACAATCTTTCTAAATAGGAACCAGTTTTCCAGTTCGATGCAGTTCTCATCAGCATTTTCTCTACAAATCCATAGACTTGGAAAGGTCAGTAACTTGTCACAATTACAGCTATTGGTATTAACCCCTTAACGCCGTTACGGCGTTCTATGCCGTCACGGCTTTAAAGCTGTTGAGGCGGCATAGAACGCCGTAACGGCTTGCAGCCCCTGGAGGTCCGGCGTACTCACCTCCGCCGCGATCCTCTTCTGGAGGGCTGCCTCACAGCCCAGGCAGCCCCCCCACGGCAAACCAGGCCCCCGGGGGCCATGTGATCGCTCTCAAAGAGCGATCACATGGCCCTCTATAGCTGGCTGTGGATCTGCCAGCAAGGAGGCTGTCTGAAATATAAAAAAAAAATATATATATTAAACATGTTATAAAATAAATTAAATGCATTTTTATATATTAAAATTCTACGTGTATATTTAAGTAATTTTTTAACATAATTATGTCATTGGATTAATTAAAATTTGATTGACATGGGAGAAAGTGATGGGAGAAAGTGCAGAGAATTTAATTCACAAGCACTATATTTGACCCTGTAACTCTCCAAGACACCATAAAACCTGTACATAGGGGGTACTGTTTTACTCTGGAGACTTCGCTGAACTCAAATATTAGTGTTTCAAACTGTTAAATTGTATTACAACGATGATATTTTAAGTAAAAGTGACGTTTTTTTACAAACAAACAGCACTTTTATGGACTATATTATTGTTGTAATATGTTTTACTGTTTTAAAACATTAATATTTGTGTTTAGTGAAGTGTCCCGAGAATAACAGTACCCCCCATGTACAGGTTTTATGGTGTTTTGGAAAGTTAGAGAGTCACATATAAGGCTTGCATTTCATTTTTATTACATTGAAATTTGCCAGATTGGTTATGTTGCCTTTGAGACCGTATGGTAGCCCAGGAATAAGAATTACCCCCATGATGGCATACCATTTGCAAAAAGTAGACAACCCAAGGTATTGCAAATGGGGTAATGTCCAGTCATTTTTAGTAGCCACTTAGTCACAAACACTGGCCAACTATTAGTTTTTTTCTTTTTTCACACAAAAACAAATAGAAACGCTAACTTTGACCAGTGTTTGTGACTAAGTGGCTACTAAAAAAGACTAAACATACCCCACTTTCAATACCTTGGGTTGTCTACTTTTTCCAAATGGTATGCCATTATGGGGGTAATTCTCATTCCTGGGCTACCACACCGTCTCAAAGGTAACATTACTAATCTGGCAAATTTCAATTTGAAAATGGAACGTTCTATATTTGACCCTATAACTTTCCAAAAAAACATAAAACCTATTAATGAGGGGTACTGTTGTACTCGTGAGACATCGCTGATTACAAATATGTGCATTCTTTTGCAGTAAAACCTAACAGTATTATGACATTTACAGCTACAGTTTTTTTTAATTTTATTCATAATAAGTTATGTTTCATATATAAATATTTGATATGAAATGAAAGCCCTGTTTATAATAAGTGTGGTTGCATTTAATATGAAAGGTGAATTACGGTTGAACAGACATATAGCGCAAATTCCAGTTTTTGTTTACATTTTGTTTTGATCAGAATGTGTACTATTGACTCCGTCCTGAAGGGGTTAATTTTCTCTTTAAAAAAAAAAAAATACTTTACTTTCTGATATTCTTTAGATGACATTTCAAGTAAATCTCTGGCTATGCCCTATTAATTTCAGAACTCTGTGGTTTTTAGTATTAAACCAAGTTAATTTACCATTCATGTTGTGTGAGATTAGATGTACAATATGGATATTCAACTTCAATCCTGACAACGGTGCATCTGCTTTATATTTAAAAAAAAAAAAAAAAAACACGTCATAATGTCAAGTTGTGATTTACCAAAATTTTTTTTTTTTTAGATTGTCATGTCCAAGAAATTAGTGTTGATCTTATTAAATATTTTTTTCTTGTTCTGGAAACTTTATACTCTATGTATATTCTGCATTTATACATTTGTCCGCGATATAGATATACATACATATATACACACATACTATATACATACACTTATTTTTTACATAAATTGGTCATTATACAGCTTTGTTTGGTGGTCTGCAAGAATAGTAATCTGCTTTCTTTTTTTCTTCCCTTTCCCACCCCTCCTTTTTGTTCCGGTCTTTGTATATATTAAATGAGATTGACACTTGCAGAGCGCAGCGTGGAACGCAAAGTGCGACCACGGCGCAACCGGAAGTCGTCACAGACTGCAATCAGCCCATCGAGGCACAGCTTGCAGACAGAAATTAACAAACCCAGAAGTGATCATTCACTTCAGTTAAAAAAAAAAAAAAAAAACAGCGAACAAGGCATGATCATGACCTATAACAGATTCAAAGAAGGACTGACAACATCCATCACCAGATTCCCCTGAAGAAGTCAGTTCGTAGGACGAAATGCGTAGGGCTTGGAGAAGGACACATTGTATCTTTTATTCTATTTATTTATTTGTATGTTTTATTTATATAATCAAGCTGCTATATGGTTGCTGACCCCAGAGGATTGCGCACCCAGAGTCTGGATACCATTTGCACTTTAACCCCTTAAGGACACATGACATGTGTGACATGTCATGATTCCCTTTTATTCCAGAAGTTCGGTCCTTAAGGGGTTAAAGAAACTACTGTGTAAGTGTTTATTTGAATTAAAGTTTTTTTGAATCTTAAAGATATACATCATGTTTGTGCTTCTCGCTCTATTTCCTACATGGTTCATGGATTGACTGACAGAAGGTCCTTATCTCTAAAATAAACCTTTATGTGCCTGCTTCAAGCATTTATCTGTGAGTGATTTTGTTACCCACATTTTATTACATCTTTCTACGTCACTTCAGTCTTACACCGTTCTCAAAGATTGTATTTATTATAGAAGATAAGAGGAATCTTCTTACAATCTTTAATTATATAAGGGTAATTGTTACCACTTATATTTACATGTGGGGTTGGAGGTGTTTTTCTTGGCTATATTGTATATTTCCTATATTGTTAAATTTATTCCTCAAATACAGGATAAGGCTGCTGGGATATATGAAGCCAATATGTTGTAACTACCAATGAGACTTGGACTACAAATATGGAGTAAGAAGAAATGACGCAACGGATTTCAGACAGTGTTTTCACAAAGTCTTGAACCACATGGATAGCAAGAGGAAATGACGGCATTATAGTCAAAGCCCTGACATCTGTCACATTTCGAGATCGAACCTTAGAACAGCTTCAGGTGAGCATCTGCCGTTGGAAAAGGATCCTATATAGGACAAGGTATGGACCTTAACATTCCGTAATTAGTGGTAGTGATGCACAGGTACACACCTGATACCTACTGTCCCCCTTTTAAGGGAATATATAAACAGGACCGGTGAACAGAGGATCATTACCCATTGTATAGTGCTACGGAATTTGATGGCACTATATAAATAAAATAATTATGATTTCTTACCCAGCTGAGGAAGCCACTACGTGATGGTGAAATACATTCTGGGACTTTTCAAAGAACATTTGAACATTCAAAGTGTTCCTTTCAATTATTTATATGTTTTTAATATTAAATAAACTTTACTACATATATTAACTCACCATTTTGTTTCTGGTATCCTGATTTACGTGAAGCAAGGTAGTGTAGTCCCAAACTGCACAGTGTTGAAAACCGAGCCACAGGCTCCAGACTTGTGAGTTTATTTTACTTACTTGGATTTTCATAGAACAGTACTGTGATATGCTATGCTCCTGTTCTCCATATATATTTCTATTAGGATTGATGGAACAAGATATTTGTTCTCGGGGTGGGTCACCTAAACTGACCCGAATGCCACTTCAACCTGAGCTAAGCTATTAGCTCTCCGCTTGAGAGTTCCTATTTGTGTATAGCCCCATATTAATGTACTTAACTATGGTATATTGAAAAACGAAATGTTGATTTAAAAAAAAAAAAAGGTACAGCTACACCTATATACTTAATTTTCGCTACACTTTCATTTTTCTATTTCTCTTATCAGACTACATCTGTTTATTGCTATCTACTGCTGATTTAAAAGTGATTCCATTAGCATTTTTGTAATATGTCAACTTTGTTGATCAAAGTTTGTACAATTTTATTTAACTATGTTGCTGTATATGGTTTCACTAACAGAAAGCCAATTGTTTCATGTGTGCCAAAATATGGACTGTTACCGGTTATGTATATTGACCCCTACTGGTAGATAATTTCTGTGCTGACTTCTAATCCCATCACTAAGACAGTGATTATCTTGTTGTAATCTTAATATTGCCATATTCTACCTCATTGTTGCCAATTATTCACAGATTGTCACGCATTTTATTAAATTTATCACATAATACATTATATATTTTTATAAAATTTTGAGTATTGTGCAAAATATCAATCCTTTAAACTTGTTCCAGGGTCTAAGGGTTAAACATAGGGAGTCAACTTTTAACTTTAAAAAAGTCATGGGATTCCGTGCCATATCGATTTACAGTATATTAAATTATACCAAGCCCTGCAGAATCTTGTAAGCAGAGGTATCTCTGGAAGGCTGCCCACCTTCCCCTCCCCACACCACCCCATGCTACACGTACATACCCTGGTCCAGACCAGTCTCATATTGATCTTGTCCAATAGGTAACAGGCAAACCTGTGTCCCATGCCCCTGTCATGGCAGTGTATACAGGGGATAGAGGGGGGCCCCTAGCTACAGTGGTCCTACCTGTGGAAGGCTGCCCAACCACCTTCTTAGTTGACACAGGCGCAGCCCGTAGCGTTCTTAGAGCATGTGACCTGCCTGACGCTTCCTTTCTCTCTAATATAGATGTTTCCTGTATAGGTGTAGATGGTACCCCTCGTAGCAACCCATTAACTAAACCCTTACGGGTGGGTACTTTCCCAGATCTCCTTACTCGTTTTGTAGTGTCTTCCTCTTGTCCTCTTAATTTGTTAGGAGCTGATGTCCTATCCCGCTTGCAGGCCTCCATCTCCTTTACTACAGATGGCAAGGTTCAGTTATTGACCCCTCTCTCCAGTGATGATACCTCAGCCCTTTGTTCTTTACCCCTCCTACTCCACATGGAGTCGCCCCATTGGAATGCAAGGGTCACAGACACTTCCCCCAGTGCGCTTGACAGAGTTCCTATGCAACTGTGGTCTACTGGTCCAGATGACATTGGACGTCTTAAAGTCCCTCCGATACTTGTGCAGTTGCTCCAAGGAGCAAGTCCGCCCAGAAGACCACAATATCCATTGACACCTCAGGCCCTCTATCTCCAAACAGGTTGAAACTCTTCTGGTGCTCTGGTTAAATGTGTATCGCCTTGTTACACTCCTTTGCTTCCAGTTAAGAAAAAGACCGAAAAGGGTGAACCGGACAAGTACAGGATGGTTCAAGACCTCAGAGCAGTCAATGATGTTTCCGTCTTGGAAACTCCCATTGTTCCAAATCCTCATACTCTATCCCAGGTCCCTCCGTCAGCTAAATTCTTCACAGTGGTGGATTTGGCAAATGCCTTCTTCAGCGTGCCTTTGCATCCCTCTTGTCAATACCTGTTTGCATTTACCCATGACCGCCAACAATACACCTGGACTGTCATGCCCCAGGGAGCACAAAATTCCCCAAGCCAGTTTGCAAGAGCCATGGCATACATCCTGGAACCAAGGCAGAAATCTCACACAGACGTGGTCCTCCTGCAATACGTGGACGATCTCCTTCTTTGTGCTGCCCTCTCCCGACTGCAGAATGTGCCTCTGAAGATTTCCTCTGTTTCCTGGCCGCCCAAGGTTGTAAAGCATCTAAGAAGAAGTTGCAGTGGTGCCGACCCTCGGTGATCTTCTTGGGGCATTGTCTTTCTCATGGCACCTGGCACCTTACTAGAGACAGAGTGCGGGGGTATTACATCACTCTGCCCTCCATCAGCTCACAAGTCCCTCCATGCCTTCCTGGGTCTTATCTCTTACTGCAGAGCCTGGATTCCTGAAGCCTCTACACTGATGCAGCCGCTCTATGATGCCCTCAAAACTGAACCATTTGCTTTATCTCCTGAAGCCCTTACCAGCTTCTTCGCATTACGACGTGCTGTTGTTTCTGCTCCTGCTCTGGGCCTTCCCAATTACCAGAAGCCCTTCAAGCTCTTTGTCTATGAAAAGATGGGTCATGCATCTGGTGTTCTCACTCAGTCTCATGGGTCTCGTCAACGTCCAATAGGGTATTACTCCTGCCAATTGGATCCTGTGGCCAGAGGAGGACCCTCCTGTCTTTGGGCTGTATTTGCAGCAAGTGCTCTACTGGACAAGACGTGTGACATAATCCTTGGTCACAAGCTAACCATTCTCGCTCCCCATGATATTTCTGCGATACTGAATCAAGTTCAACCTAAACATCTCTCTACTTAAAGGCATCTTCGTCTCCAAACAACTTTACTGTTACCCGATAATGTCTCTTTACAACGATGTTACACTTTTAATCCTGCCACTCTTCTGCCGCTTCCCAAGGGGGGAGTACCACACTATTGGTACAGTCTGGACATAGATCCTGATGTCTTCCTTGATCTGGATGTCCATATGCCCACAGTACCACACAATGAACAGCCATCTCCTCTATGGCATTGTACTTTGTGGTTCAGAGACGTTCCGGGGCCTGACCCTCAGTATGAAGAAGAACTGTTTCAATTGATTGAAGTACGTCTCACTTTGACAGACATATATTGTGATACAAAAGGTAACACTGGCGTTTTAGTCCAATTACCCACAGAAGTGACTCATATGTACCACCATTGGGAGATGGCAGTTCCTCATGTCTCTATTACTAAATCTCCAAATATCTCATGGAAGGAACTTGGTCCATTAGCCAAAGCATGGAGTGCAACAGATCAAGACCAACTCTCCACAGAAGGTGTTACCAAACAAACTGAATTGTAAGACTACTGGTTACCAACAATATCACACAGAAATATGTGAAGATGCCCCTCCCATAGATTCTGACCCAGATGTACCCCATGACTGTTTTGAACAGATGAAGATGGAAACAGACCATTTTCCTACAGTACATGAAACGGCTTTGCCAGATCCTGACTGGACACTGTTTGTGGATGGCTCCAGATTTGCAGATGAACAAGGAAGATACCACACTGGATTTGCAGTGACCACAGTAGATCAGGTACTTCAAGCATCCCCACTTCCCCTCGTCTATGTCTGCTCAAGAAGCTGAACTAAAAGCCCTCATTGTAGCATGCCAAATGTTTGAAGGGAAGCGTGTTAATATTTACACCGATTCAAGATATGCCCTGGGCATAGCACACGATTTTGGATTAATATGGTAAACAAGAGGTTTTCGGACAGCAACCGGTACACTAGTTAAACATGGTACAGCTATCAAGGAATTGATGGATGCTTTACTCCTTCCTGAAGAAGTGGCCATACGGAAAGTAAAAGCCCATGGATGATGGAATTCGGAAGAAACATGTGGCAATCAAAGCTGACCAAGCCGCCAAAGATGCTGCATGTCAATCAAGAGAAGTGGACAGAAGAGTGTCCGGTGAGGAAATTCCTATTTTTCCCATGCAAACCTTACCTACGGACCTCAAGTTTTTGAAAGAACAGCAAGCAGCTGTAAGTCCTGAAGAAAAGCAAAGCTGGAAACAGAAAGGAGCGACCTTGCAGGATGGAGTATATACTAGCAATCTCAAATGTTGTCTACCTAAATGTATGTATCCGGCTGTGGTTCAGTGGGCCCACGGAGCAGCGCACTTGTCTAAGACCCTCATGAACTCTTTAATTGCTAAATATTTCGAAGCACCAGGTATTACCACTCTGACTAAAACCTACTGTAAGTCTTGTGCTATCTGTGCCAAGTGCAATCCGGGAAAATTGGAGAAAGTTTTCCCCAAACATCTGGCAAAGCCACACTACCCAGTCCAGAGAGTCCAAATTTACCACATTCAAATGCCAAAGAGTGGCCGGTATGCATATGCCCTAGTTATGGTGGACATGTTCTCAGGATGGCCAGAAGCTTTCCCGGTTACTAATATGACCGCCAAGACCACTGCCAAGCGGTTGCTCACTGAAATTGTCTGTAGATATGGAGTTCCTGAAGTGATTAAAAGTGACCAGGGCCCGGCTTTTACAGCACTAGTAACTAAGGAAGTCTGGGCAGCACTGGGGGTGACCCTTGCATTCCACACACCCCATCACCCACAAAGTAGTGGTAAGGTAGAACGCATGAATGGCACCTTAAAAGCCAGAATGCTTAAGATGGCCCAAGAAACTAACCTGCCCTGGCCAGAGAGTCTCCCCATAGCTCTGTTTAGTGTCAGGTACACACCAAGAGGGAAGTTTAACCTGTCTCCCTATGAGATTTTGTTTGGTTCAGCCCCTAGGTTAGGTTGTTACTTTCCTCAACAACTCCAACTGCAATCAGATACTATGGTTAATTATTTGACTGCTCTTTCCCAAGTTTTAAACAAGATACATGCCAAAGTGTTTTCTTCCATTCCAGATCCAGAGTCTGATACAGGCACACACAAGTTGCTCCCTGGTGATTGGGTTCTGGTTAAGAAGTTCCTGAGAAAACATACCCTTGAACCCAGATATGATGGTCCGTTCCAAGTCCTAACCACGACTACCTCAGTTAAATTGGCCGGAAAGAACTCTTGGATACACGCTTCACATTGCAAGAAAGCTCCAGAGGAAGCAGATCCTGTTATAGCATGAATTTTGTGTATTTGTTCTTGCTGCTAGGTCTGATAAAGGCCCAACAAGTCGCTATAACCAAAGACAATCAAGTTTATACATTTTGGTACAATTCCTCTAGTACACGGGTAGCCACATTTGCATTTGATTATTGTGATATCGTAAATTGTACATTTCCACCAGCATTGTTGTCAACAGTGTACAAAGATATACCTAACATTAAGGACCCATACATATGTGTGACTAATGACTACTGGGGATATGAGTGTAGTTCATGGAAGGCAGCACAAAGTGCCTTAGACAGATTAGATAAAAAGGGGGAGTCCTTACTGAAAAGAATGACGTTAAGGAAACCAGGGGGGGCCACACCTTTGAAACTAGCTTTAAATATAGAACATCCCAGTCCTGGAGATGCTGGGCAATATGTAATGGGAATGTACTGGAAGGGAGGAGGTTCATACAATAAACAGGGGACCTTTTACTTACGGGACATGTATGACTCACCTGAATGGGTAGGTGCCACGCACATGACTATTAATCCTCTTAAGCCACATATCAAAACTCTAGAAGAGATGATAGCTATAGCTAACCCCACGTATGAGGACACTATGGCTGTAGAGACGGGTTTCTCTGACACTAACTTATGGCTTGAGTGGATGAAATATAATGCAAACAAACACAACAGATCTAACTGCTATGTCTGTGGAGGAGCGAGGCCTCACTTAGGTACTGTCCCTTTGAACATACCTCCGGAGATAGAGATGTGTTTCCTAAGTCTCTATACTAGACTTAAAACTGACCGGACGGAATGTGAATCATGGATAAAGGAATACCCAATTATCCTTAAAGATGTTAAGCCAGATAAAGGTATCACCATATATCCAGGGAACTACACTTGTTACGGTATATATGATGGGGTAGGCCAATTCTTTGGTAATTTCACTGGTAAGTACTGTGCCACATATAGCCCAATTCCAGACGCCTTTATCCAGCAACACATAAGATCCCTTGGAGACATATTGGATTTGATGGGATATGCAGATTAGAACCAGATTGGAAGGTGGGGAGAATGTGCTCTAGCTAAGGTAATTATGCCTATACACATAATCTCTGATGGACACCAAGATACCCCAGGTACGTAACACCAATACTCTAGAATAAAGTGAGATACTCCTGTAATAGGCAGTTTTTCTCCCCATATTTATATAGATGCCATAGGAGTGCCAAGGGGGGTGCCGAATGAATTTATTTATTTTTTTATTTTTGCAGTGCATATTAGGATAACATACAGGCATGTGGTACCCCAAAGGCATTCCACTTGCGTAGGTCAGAACATAGGCAACAATGGGGTATGTAGGAACAGTGCACAATTTTATATTTTTAAGTACAAGAGGATCATGCTAGGTAGGTATGTATATAAGTCTCGAGTTTGCATACAGTGAACAGGCTAGTCAAATTAGTCAAACCAAAAACAACTGGCTATGCTGTAAAGCGTTATGAAACATTGTGTAGGCAACGTCAGCACCGCTTAAGCTGTAAAGTATATGGATGATGGTCGCTCATTACAGGCTGAGTCTTAGATTGCATTATGCGATGTACAGGCTTTAGGTGTTGTGGGTACCAGTTTCCCTGTAATGTGAGATATCCGCATAAAACATAGGCTTATGCTTAACGCCAAAATATTTATCAATTATTACGGGCCTCTAGGTGTCGCAGAGCATGTTGGCCGTGTATGTCAATTGGGGAATATAAAAATTACTAAGTAGGTTTGTCTCAATTTACAAGCACATTAAATTTCCAAGAAAAGTATAAATTGCAAGACAACTGCCTTGGTATATCATGTGTGAAGTAGAGGCTTATTGCTTAAAATTAGGAGCGCGTTAAGCAACACGGAAAACAATTATAATATTCAAACATCCAGCTATGCATATTGGTGTAAAAGTATTGAGAAAAGTAGATAGAGCAAGAAGAGAAAAAGAAAGAGAAAAAAAAAAAAAAAACACACAGAGAACGTGAGGTATCAAGCATTACTGGTTCAGTCCACTCTGCTCAGCCAATGCCGGCTCTGGAAGCTTGACCGGTGGGCCAGGGATAGTTGCCGACCTTAGTGTGTACCGGAGTTGCCGCTACCCTGCCATGGACATGGTGGTCGCCAGGCTTGGGTCGTATGCCGGAATCCCAACCCAGCTGTGGGGGTGCGTGGCGTCTAGGTGTCGGGTCTCCTCTCTTGCCCCGGATCTTTATGAGAGCTGGTGCCCTCCTGCCACGAGCCTGGGATCCGTTCTGGTCCAGGGTCGTCCCTTTCGGGATGGTGCGGTGAGTCTTGGTCGTCCAGCTGGGTCGTCGTTTTCCCGCTCTCCGCCTGTGTGGCCGGCACCTTTGGGTATTGTGCCCAGTTGCTCTTGACCCGGGAAGGCGTATATTGTGGGATTCATTAGCGTAGAGCTTAGTAGTGCCCTGAAGAGGAGGGGTGTCTTGCTGGTGTGGGGATTTGGGTGTTTGGCGCTGCTTGCGGTGAGGAATCTTCTGCTTTTGCGGTCTATGCGGCGGGTGAGTTCCCTGCCTGGGGGTACGGTGGGTGGCATATTGTGTCGTCTGGGTGAGTGTCCCTCCCGTGGGAAGTTTTCCCGCCAACCCCAGTGGGCCTCTCTTCATACCTCCTATGTGGTGGGTGCTTGTGGTACTTGCCTGCAGCTTGTCCCAGAAGGCTTGAAAGATTGCCTCCAGCCTGGAGTCAAAGTAGTTGAGGTTTGTCTCATGCGTTTGGCTGGGGTTTTGAGATGTCTGTATAGGGGCCTCCGCCATCTTGTGTGGTCTGGACTCCGCCACATGTCCGCTGTGCATGGTATGCGGTGGCGGTCGGGTGGGAGCTGGGCTTCCAGGGCAGACCGGGATAACCCCCACCGGTCCAAAGGGGGGGGGGGGATAGGAGACCCTCAGCGTCGATTGTTGGGTCTGGCCCTGGGGAAAGCGGCCGCCTCCCCCCAGCTCCATCGCCATTAGGCCGCACGCGGCATGCCGGCTACCCGGTTCCGACGGGCATCTGTGAGACATCGTTTTGTTCAGCGGTGTTCCCTCCGTGTGGGTAGAGCACCCTGGTTGTGCTGTGGGTTCAGTAGCCGTTGATTTCGCCTCGAATTCCGCCCGCTCGGCAGGAGCTCGCGGCATGCACGTCTGTGCAGTTACGAGGTCAGGCCGAATGAATTTAAAGCAAGAGATGAAGTGTCCGCAGGGTTTGAATCTATTTTTCCAATCATCACGGCCAATAAAAATTTTAATTGGATTAATTACATCTATTATAACCAACAACGTTTTGTAAATTATACAAGAGATGCCCTCCAGGGTTTGGCGGAACAATTACAAACTACTTCCCAGATGACCTTCCAGAATAGAATGGCCTTAGACATGATTCTGGTGGAGAAAGGGGGAGTATGTAAAATACTCCCCGACACCATGACATGCTGTACCTATATCCCAGATAATACAGGCCCTAATGGTAAGGTAACGTTGGCAATAGAAAAGTTAAAGAGTTTATCCAATGAAATGAAAAGGAATTCTGGGGCCACAGATCCATGGGAAAGATGGTTTGGATGGATGTCTGGATGGCAAGGTGCTCTGGCCCAAATAGGTGTTGCCATTTTAATAACGATAATCATCCTCGCTCTTCTCGTTTGTTGTGTGTTACCTTGTCTTAAGAAATGCCTACAAAAGACAGTTGATCAGACAGTCGACCAGACCCCCCCGACCTTCCTTCACCAAGAGATTGACGACATAGACTGTGATACACCACATACACCCTTACAGTCCCACCGCTCTAAATCAATAGCTACTCCCTTTTAAGGACATTCAGGGATAGCGTCTGTCTCTACAGGCAGAAGTCTGTCGCGGGACGCAGTGAAGCGTTCGAGGCCTGTTCAGACAGATGTGCAAGATAGCCTGTTTGTTATTTTTCTATAGGGACAGTATTAGAGTTAGAGATAGTAGTTGTTAGTAAAATAGTCATTTTAAGGGGGGACTGTTATGGATAGAATACTAAAATGTATTTTTTTATTATACATACACTTGTGTCTTATTTGTCACACATTCCCTAATATCCTTGTAAGAGGGTCATAATGTCTTACACATGTGTGCTCAGTAACTATTTTCTCTGCAAATTCCTCCCATCCTCCCCCACTTCCTTTGTGCCAGTTAACAGCTTTATGCCACGTGTAACAAAATGGAGAATCACTGTTAAAGTAACTGAAAGAAACTACTCACTCCCCTCTGGAATATGGGTGGGAGAACTCTGTAATGATGACATCACATCCTGTAGGGTGGGTTTAGACAAGACCCCTTAGACTGTTAACCAATTGTTGAATGTATACTGTATGTTTAAACTGTGACTCTGTACATGATGTATTTTTGCTTTAAGAAGGAGCTCCCACTCCAGGGAATAAAGCATTCCTCGGTTTTTCACTGATCAGAAACTTTGTCTCCAGTGTGAATTACTTCTAGGGAAACAAAGAAAAGAATGACTACTGGGTCAGAGAACACTGACCCGAGAGTCAGAAAAAGGACTAGATGGGCAACAATAAAAGGGCATAACCCAAAAGCGATAATAGATAGAGAAATCCCAAAGGTCAGAGTTTCTGAAAGTGGACCAGAAAATTCCCACTTGCAAAACACGCTGCCAAAAGGGTGTGCCCATATACACAGGTATATAGTATGAATCCCTTGGTATAGAAATTGTAAAAAAATAAATCTTTAATAGATGAACATATTAATACATATAAAACTGAATAACTACACCCTAAATAGAAACACAATAATAAGTAAAGAAAAAGAACCCTTTATAAGAAAGTGCTTATATACACTGGGTCTAAGTCTAGAATAAGGTCTAGCTAATGAGATGAAATCATCTTACTGATAAATGTCATAAAGTAGGTAAATATCCAGCAAGGAAATTGTAGGATAAAGTTAGACCGGAGGACAGGGGTATCTGCATATATGATTGACAGATACTAGTATTGGAAGAATTGTCAAAAGTAGAAAAGATAAACTTCCTATTTACTAAATCCAGATAGTATATATCCCCCCACTGATCTAAGTCACAAAAGCTATCCTGTATACTTGTAAAGTTATATAGGAGGGTAGGTATTCTCTATAATCTCGGTCAGAGCACTATCCTGTATGCTTGTATAATACAGGGTTCTGAAGCACTATAGCAAATGGCTAAATGGGCACTCACAGTTGGAAATGTAGTGGATGGAAAGAAAACAATCCCTTAGAGTGGGTTTACTATTAGTGTTCCCCCACATCTAAAAAATTCCCCAATGCCTCAGTCTTCAAAAGCAGATTATCTTAGTGTCAGGGACCAGGAACCAGACAGAGACAGAAGTAGATGCAAACACACCTTTATTAATAAATAACAAATAATAAACAAAAGCAAAGTCCAGGAATCAAGCAGGGGTCAGTCACCAGAGCGGGTAGTCAGACAAGCCAGGATCAGGAGCACGGAGAGCAGCGGAGTCAGGAACAAGGCCGGAGTCAGGAACCAGGATCAAACAGGAAACACAGGAACAAGGAGACTTCTGGGAAACAGGAAACCACGCAAGGGCAAGGAGGTTCTGGGCTTAGCTGCTTAAATAGGCAGAACTGATTAGCAGCAGGGTTGATTACTACTCACAGGTGAGTAACCGTGGCAACAAGCAGAAGCAGCTCATAGTAATTGCAGCTGCAAACTCAATCACTGAAACAGAAAGGTTTGCTGTTTAAAACAGCAAAGAAACCCTGACACTTAGCTGCTTCAAAAGCAGATTAAAAGCCCATAGACTACATAGTGTAAAGTACAAGGTATCATTCCCCTTGTACACATTGATGTAAAGTATTCTCGAGTCTAATTGCCTGGGTCCGGATACAGTGTTGCCAGAGTGCTATGAGAGATACACACAGCCGGTAGTTGCTACAAATGCCCGCATCTACTGAATAGATCCGTGAAATCTAAAGAGAATCCTTGTCCTGAATGCCCATCTCATAGAAATTAAATAGTAGGAAGAGCTACAACAGCTACATAGGAAGAGATAGCTGCCATTTTGCCCCATGGCTTGAAAATGCCCCCAAAGGTAAATTCCTGCGCATACGGCGAAATTGCACCGACTCTAAAACCTTTGAAATCCAATCAAATAAAATTAAACAAGACTTTTTGGAGAAAGGGTATGAAGAAGAAAAATTAGAAAATGATAGAAAGCTGGTGAAGGAAGTAGAAAGGGAAAATTTACTAAAATATAAAGAGAAAAAAGAAGAAGATTTTAAAGATATACTGTTATGGGCAAATGCAAATATTACAAGTTTTAGAATGAAATGTTGTATTTCTTAAACTGTGTACTTTGTCTTTAAGAGATATTGCAAATTGAAAAGGTGTTAGAAATGGAACATATTGTTTTTCATAGATGTTTCTTTAAGCAATAACCTCAGTGCATAATATGTTTGCGCCATTTTGTCCCAGACGAATTACAATAACAATAATGCATAAACAAGCTTCAAGGCTATGCTACGACTCTTTCAGTACACAATATACTGTGGTAACCCCAAGTTAATGGAACTTCCCCAAATCCCGGAATCTCCCACGACTGTGCACTTACGTCTTAGTATAAACAACAGATAAGCTATTCAGACTTTGGGAAGCCATCTTGTCTCTTGAACTTGATGGAAGTTCCCCAGGTCCGGGAGTTTCCCATGACGTGTGCACTTGCTTTTAGTTATGGACTTTTTCATATTTGAACTATGGTGACTCTAAAATGACGACACTTAAGGTATAAATAGGTGTACTTTTAAATGTTAACACACAGAGGAGAGACTTGGAGACAGACGCTGCTCCATCTTAAAATGACTGAGAGGCTGACATGATGACATGTTCAGAAGGGTATGTTAACCTATTAATGATATTTGCAAGCATTTAATTTCATCTTATAAACTCTGCTATAATGGATTTGATATGTCTACATTTATATTTTTTATATAATAAATATCTAAAATACAAAATCTATTGCTTCCAAGACAATCCTTATTTTATATTGTATTCTCAATTATTTACATATGTTAAATAGAGGATCTCTTACTAACTATATAACATTATGGCTAAGATATCTGTATGGTTAGCCCTGCTAAGTTCTATGCTTTAAGACATTATAGAGGTAAATAAGGGAACCGCCCACGGTTACAATTGGCGACCACGAAGGGACTTGTACTTGGAAGCGTTAAATAAAAAATAATAAATACCTAGGTAACCTCTTATACGTAAGAGAAGACACAATACTTTGTCATGGCACAAATCTTGAAATATCAAGAATCTAATGAGCTATTTGTAGCCCAGACTCAGAGCGAGATCTTCATCATGGAGAGATGATTTTAATGTGAACTTGTACAAGGCACTTTAAGTGCAGGTGACAGGTACATTGTAATTAGCATACAATGCTGAAATTGTGGATCTTAATTAATATCATAAGAGAGCAAATATACATATTTGGTAAACTCCCTAATATGCCTAATACACCAGCACAGCATGGTTCATTAGTTCCAGGACAGTGGATTGCAGGCAGGGGCATATGTTCTCTTTGTAGCTGCTTGGTATGCATGCGCAGGAAAAAGATTGATGCAAGATGTTGTCAAAAGAAAAGTGATAAGACAGAGCGATGAAATTTGAAGTCTAATTCCAAGAATGCAAAGAAAATTGCATTATGGCTTAATGAAAATATTCATGCCACATAAGCAACAGACAGACAGGATTTTTAATTATTGCATTACTGCATTCTGGATTCCAATCTCCACTATAAAAGAAAAGTTTTATAAAACAGCGATAATTTCCATATTGTCAGTTACGCTAGCTGTTCATTAAAAATCAGGAATTATAACAGCATAACTGTTTTTGGAGTCTGGAGTTTCCAGCCAAGGTTGCGGAGATACAGAGACATGTAAACATTCCAAGGAATTGAGAAGTCGTTGGTTTATATTCCAAATTATGAACAACATTATTACATACAGCCATAAAGAGAAAGACATGGCTTTTTAAATATATTCAGTGCAGTACAATGCAGTACACTGCAGCATATATTTTGATATAATATATGATAACTAGCTCATATTTTTTCCTTAACAGAGTTGAAATTATACTACCCTCCTAGAAAAAAAGGGCAACAGGTGGTTATACACCCTTTGCTTCTCTAAATGCTCTGCAAAAATAAATATTTATAAAATGATTAAAAATAATATATATGTAAAATAAATCAGGGCAAAATAAAATTGTAACTATACAATGATAACTTTTAAACTGAAATTAATAAAGGCGTATTTAAATAAAATGTTAAATACATTTACAGCTTGAAATGTGACCAAAAGATACTAAATGATGTGTTAAGCAGCCAGCCCAATTCACTAGAATAGCATAAGTATTCTACTATTTAAAGTGCACAATTCCTGCACATAATGACTTTGCTTACTCAGGTACAGTCTTTAGTCTATTGCAATGGCAGGATTAAAATCCACCAATTTTAAAAGGGAAAGCTTACTTAAATAAGTGGTACTATCCCACTGTACCTGTATTGCTAGCAGTAAGGAAATTAGAACAATGATATTGTACTACTGACTGTAATCAGATCAGACACATGTAATCTCAGTGAATTTCATAAACTAGGTTTTCATAAAATAATATAAAATAAGATTAAATATCAAAGTTGTTTATATATAAATGTATATAGACTAGGCAATAAGAGCATTTACATGCATTCAGCAGCCTGCTCTCTCAGAGCCAGAAACGGATTTATAAAAAAATTTAAAATAAAAAGTAGGTATTTAAAAAGTCCACAGTCAACCACACATGAAGGGTGAAATAATTGCTTCTTTAAAAGCTATATGCTGCCGCAATTATGTATATAAATACAGATTAGGGCACAGCGTCGAAAAAATACAGTTTCAAATCTCATATATGGGGATTCAGTTCCACGACATATTGGTGTATCTTACACTAATTCCAGTGGTAGATAGTGCTAATGCTGAAAGAGGCCAATTTTAATAATAATAATAATAATAATAATAATAATAATAATAATAAGTTGTAAGAGTATTGTGAATATATATAATGCAAAATTAATTTGATATTGCAAAGCCTGCAATATTCTAAACAGACATTAACAATTAAGAAAAAAAGAAAAATCATAATGCATAAAGAAGAATGCATAAAAAATGCAATGCCAATTAAAGTGATAATACTTTGATATATTAAATCACATTGCATATCACATATCTGCTATATGAAAAGTATAATTAAAGTGACTTTACTGTGCAAAGCCCCCTCACATCTATTTTATAGAATCTATACTTTTCTGTGGTCACCTCCAAAGAAGCCTCTGAAACTGGGGTGCTCATCCTAAAAGGAATCAGATTTCACACAAAATATATATAATAATAGAAGAGGTATTGTGGGAACATCCAGAACATGCATTTTTGTATATAATCTTAATTTGCAGATATTTTATGCTTTAAAGACATATAAAGGATATTTAATGAAATATGCAGGTATCTTTTTAAAAAAATAAGCAATGTTAAAAAATAAAATAAATAATAATAATAAAATATATATATTTTTACCACAATATAAACAGCTTTGTTAAACAGATTTAAGTACAAGTACTTATGTCAAGAAATATACCGAATCCATTTACAACAGGCAGGTTTAGCATAAATGAGAAGTGGGGGATTTATTATTGCCCGAGAAATCTCTGAACATATTCAGAATTTTTGAGAGCAGCAAGTACAGATAGCAGATTGCAATGGACACCATTACAATATTGCTTTGCCAATTGAGGTCAGAGCTTTAAAGAATAAATAAATAAATGTTCTATAGCTCGCTAGACCACTGGCTTTTAATGAACAGTTGGCACAACACTTATAAAATCGTTTGTAATACTGCACATTATAGCTGTGACAACATGATATACAGGGTAAAAATGCTATTTCACTGTTTAATAGACTTACCCAGTATTTAAAGACGACATGTTTCTTGCAAAGTAATCGGGACTTTGAGGGAAGTTCTAACTACGTTTAATTAATTAATTAATTTACTAAAGAAAAAAAGTTTTTTCTTTTCCCCTGCTAGTGAATTTTCAGCGCAAGGTCATTTTGTGTTCACAGACTATTCAGATTTTTAAAAAGCTGTTCTTTATCTCACACTACGAACGGCCTTGTAATTCCTATGCACACTAAAAGTTGGCTTTTAAATGTTATTGTTTTAACTTTAATATTTCATAGTTAATACAGAGGATAAAGTAATTTAAAGAAAGTATATTAATTGATAAGATTTCATTTATCTATTTTGGTCCACTATTCACTGATCTCGAATCTCAGTCTGGTGTTCAAACTGTTTTTCTTACGATACGTCGTGTGTTTATATCCACAACTGCATTTTGCTTTGTGGTAACAAATTGAAAGCCTGGCATTGTAATACGTGTATGGACATGCTTATAACAAAGCATGGGCCCTCTCCTCATATAGTTGGCCGTTAACAGGCACTTTGATGCAATGTGTCTACCAACGCTTTTCTGTGGTCACTGGATCACAAAAGCATACCCTATCTCTCAGTCATGATGCAGAGTTTATGCTTGCAAGGATATCCAGACCTCATCCACCTGGTATCCGCATAAATACTCCTATCGTTTAGAGGGGTTAATTACATAATAACCATTGAAGGTAATATGTTGGTTGTTCTTCCTATAGAGGAAAGATAGACTTGCCCAAAAGCTTTTTCATGGCTAGGACAAGCTCTTATAGAGAGAGGTAATGTACTTCTGACTCCTGAAAAGGAATATTGGTGGCCCAATATGGGAAATACTGTAATTCATGTGTTTAGTAATCATAAGCATTTGCTTATTGCCACATTACTGATGTACTGTTTATTGAAATATTAATATCTAACGTACTTTTTGAATTACTATACATTGGAAGTTTGCCAACATCTCATGGTTATAAATATGTTTTTGTATGTGTTGATGCATGTACCAGGTTTACTTGGATATATCCTGTGCGAAGTGCAACCTCTGATACCACGTTTTCTAGTCTCACTTCCTTAGTATGCATTTGATAATCCCAGGACCATCCATTTGGATGGTGGTCCTGCAGTTACTGCAAAGGAAACCTAAAACTGGGCAACCACATTTGGGTTACTTTGGGATTTCAGTGCCCCAACCACCCCCAAAGTAGTGGGGTTGTGGTCTGGGAAAATGCTGAGGTTAAATGATTATTAACCAAGTTACCAGTTGCTTGCCCCACACAGTGGTATCTATTTATTCCTATGGTACAGATGAGCATTCACAACATACCTGATGATACAAATGGTGAGACACCATATGAAATGTTACATGTTTTTCACTGACAAACATATTTCTGCACCAGGGAGAGCTTAGAACCATTGGTTCTATTAGAGAAATTTAGGGAATTTTTTTTTCCAGCCCACCTCACCATGCACCACCACCTATTTCCTACTGTTGGCCAGCTTGTCCTGGAGAGGGTGACTCCGAGAACTTTTACTACAGAGAACAATCAGAGCCAACAGAGAACAGTGAGTTTTGATATTTTACAACCTGCTAAATACTTCCAGGACGTTCACAGAACCACTGACTGACACAATGGATGCTGTTAAAGATGACAAGATAAAACAAACAGAGGACGACAGAAATGCCACTAGAACACAGCCACCAGAATCATAGCCATGTAACAGACTGAATCATGATCTGACATCTGAACCTGCAAATGTGAAGGAGAAAGGATGAACAGACAGGCATGATACATTCACAGTTAACATGGAATGTATGAAAAATCAACATCATTATAAGAAAGACTCTGGAGAAAACAGACTGAACCTGAATGATCTTATACAGTAAGAAAGAAATGCAAAGATGGAAGCAAAAGGATGCTATAAAATTGGTTATGGTGTCTCCTTCTTACAATCTGCAGCATTATCATAACATCAACCCAAGCTGTCGTTTTAAAACTGCATTGGGATTATGTTAACAAGCAGGATGCACCTGAACTGACTTGGACTGCACATTATACAAGTTCTTTGATCGTGAGGACTGCCTCCAAGAACTATCTCAAAAGGAGAGACACAGCTCACAGTGCAATGATTGCTAATGTGACCTACACTGGTATTTCACAAGGAACCTATTGAGATCATTCCAAAAAACGATTATACATGAGAGAGATGTGATTGGACTATTTCAAATCCTAATAATGGACTCAACGATGATGGCAAAGCATGCTGAAATCAGAAAAAGATGGGACAGATGCTTGTGAAAGACTTTGGATGCACCTATGAAGGTGATTAAGAAAATACTTTGCCATATAATTTATCATTGAATGACTACCGCAAACAGCCTTCTTATGCTGAAAAGAAGTGCTATGCTAATTCTGGACATTGCTATTATCCAGACAGAAGATGACCGGAAAAAGAAATAAAGGCTGATAATTGTCAACACCCAGCTGTTTCTCAAGATGGAACATGGTACTGAGAAAACCTGATTGATTATCAAAGCACCTCACAGTACAAGACACAGATTGTTGCCTACAACTCAGAAAACGTGGTTAATAGGAAGGAGCAGAAGAGGAATGTGGATTTCCTACTGGAGTGAAAAACCATCCTGGAACAATATGCTGTAACAATGAACTTTATTATGACATTTGGTGGCATATGAATTTGAATTCGGCAGAAACATATCAATTAACGAAAGAAACCTTGATGCAATTAATAAATAATAACAACACAGGCCTACTAAGAGCAGATGCCCTGCCAAGAGAATGGAATATAAAAGGCCAGCAAAATCTGTCAGAAACCTGACATCACGGGACACTTGTACTAAAGCACGATTTGCAGCTTTTCTTAAACTCTACATATTATGTACATACCTGCAAAGTAAGCAACTCCTGTAAACATAAACACAGAGACATTGCTACAACAAGGAATCTGTAATTGTTCTGTTGCAGATGTGCTCTACCGATGTACTCCTTGCTATTTTGGTATAACTATAGCAATCAAAACGTTAAATGGCTCCATAGAATCAAACGACAAAGGATTTTTGCTATATTCTGGACTTCCAGGAATGTGGTGCATGGACAGAAAAATTATAATTACTAAAGCAATCATGCTACTTTTTTCCCTGTATCAGAAATGTGTCAGTGACAATGTGTAATATAATACAGATACTATAACTAATGGTATAAAATAAACACATAATGTGTTAATTACAAAGGTGGATAGACTTTGTGAATATCTGAAACGCAATTGAAAATTATTGCTAAAATGCCAAATGCAGCTGCAGTATGGCCTACAAACAAATATATTAGATAAAGTATAAGAGCATAACAGCTAATTACCCAGATAAATAATTGAATCATGATAGTTAAAGATCATATGATTACAATAACAACTGCAATAACGTTTAAACTTTAGAAGAAAATGTGAACTGTTCTTATTAAATCAGAAACTACTCGTTATCCGTATAAGTTTGCAGAGTGGTATAATTAATATAAGTGAAGTACTTCAACAGTTAAAACTTAACTGAAAGACAGGCAGAAACTTTACTTCAACTATCATAAAGTTTATTTATAATGATAAAAATATTCAGTCTGCCAGAGCCAAGGCCAGCCAATGGAAATCAAAGAGTATTATGGATTAACGCGTCCAGGTGATATACATGATGATTTTGGAAATTGATCATTTAGGACACCTATTGCAAACTGGTGAAAAGATGTAAAAGATATAAATTCAACATCCATACCACTCTATGTATATATATTAAAATACATGTAATCAAATATTTTATCGGTTTTTCAAATACCAAGAAAATGTTATTTGGTTTGTGATGGTTAAAGGTACATAAAACCACCTATACAAAGGTAGAGCTAAAATATACCTTCAATATTGTATCTGAGTGCTTTCTTAACTCACTTTTAGAAATAATAAAACATTCAAATCATCTTAAGCCACACCCAACAGCCACTGAAAAATATACTTTTACAATTAAGATTCACATTGTTAAGCATCCAATCTCACGAACGTAACTTTCCACAATGGCTGTCAGATCTTGGTAAAAATAAAATTCAATATTTGGGTGTTTCTGGTATTTTAAGCCACTAATAACTGTAGTTATTATATTATCTAACCATAACTTAGGGAATAAGTTGTCTTCTACCTAACAGGACCAAGAAAGATGAATAACGTCATATTTCCAATTAGCATCTATTCTAAATATATTGAGACATTTTGAATAAAAGAGTATATTTATCATTTAAAGAGAATGTAATTTTACATACCATTGTGAACAAAGGCGGTAAATACTTTGCTGCTTCGAATTATCCTTATATCTCTAAATCATATACAAGGGTTTTTATCTTTAAAACAAAACACTAGAAAGATTAACTATGTTACTATTTCATCTATCATTATTATACAAACTATAACAAATGTAAAGATTTTTCCACAGATTTTACCTGTTAACATTTTTAGCACAACAGCACCTAATATCATTGACATGTCTATCACTGAGATGTTACAAAGATTCCAATCCAGCAAAAAGAGGCGTTCTTGAGAATCCACTTCGATTGCTGTATCAACATAACATTTACTATAATGGGAACCATGTCACTTAAGACAATGTCTTGGAAATGCTGTCAATTAATTTATTCCATAAAAGAATATCGGAGATTATCCAATATATACACATCATAAAACGGTGTAAAAATGTTTCACGGAAAAAAACAAAACAAAAAGCAAACAAGACAAAAGACAAAGACAAATACCAACGCCATCACCACGGTGATAACAGATGATGCCGATTCAATATCTGCAACCAATTCTAGCCAAATATTTGGAAAGCTGGACTCTACAACCTATACTCTACAACAAATACCCGGGTATTCTACAAACACAACCTCCAGCAATGTATCCAAGGAATGTAAACTTCTACAGGCCTTTACAGACTTTGGATTACAAATACAATTACTACTTTTAACTTTGGATTACAATTCGTATCTGGATCCATCCAAGAATATCTTACTCTGGAACTTGGTGTTCTTTTCAATTCTTTCCTAGACAAAAGCTTTGCTCATTTTAATCAACCACCTTTACAGGCAAAGATCACACTACGGATGTTTTACTGTTACAACAATGATCAAAGATGCTGGGAGCACAAAAAAAACCTAGACTGTTGGAGAACTTTGGTTCACTAATTTAAGGAAGAAATGGTCTACAATGTCCACAGTTTAATGGAGAGGGTGTTATGGGCAAATGCAAATATTACAAGTTTTAGAATGAAATGTTGTATTTCTTAAACTGTGTACTTTGTCTTTAAGAGATATTGCAAATTGAAAAGGTGTTGGAAATGGAACATATTGTTTTTCATAGATGTTTCTTTAAGCAATAACCTCAGTGCATAATATGTTTGCGCCATTTTGTCCCAGACGAATTACAATAACAATAATGCATAAACAAGCTTCAAGGCTATGCTACGACTCTTTCAGTACACAATATACTGTGGTAACCCCAAGTTAATGGAACTTCCCCAAATCCCGGAATCTCCCACGACTGTGCACTTACGTCTTAGTATAAACAACAGATAAGCTATTCAGACTTTGGGAAGCCATCTTGTCTCTTGAACTTGATGGAAGTTCCCCAGGTCCGGGAGTTTCCCATGACGTGTGCACTTGCTTTTAGTTATGGACTTTTTCATATTTGAACTATGGTGACTCTAAAATGACGACACTTAAGGTATAAATAGGTGTACTTTTAAATGTTAACACACAGAGGAGAGACTTGGAGACAGACGCTGCTCCATCTTAAAATGACTGAGAGGCTGACATGATGACATGTTCAGAAGGGTATGTTAACCTATTAATGATATTTGCAAGCATTTAATTTCATCTTATAAACTCTGCTATAATGGATTTTATATGTCTACATTTATATTTTTTATATAATAAATATCTAAAAGACAAAATCTATTGCTTCCAAGACAATCCTTATTTTATATTGTATTCTCAATTATTTACATATGTTAAATAGAGGATCTCTTACTAACTATATAACATTATGGCTAAGATATCTGTATGGTTAGCCCTGCTAAGTTCTATGCTTTAAGACATTATAGAGGTAAATAAGGGAACCGCCCACGGTTACAATACCATTTGTATGTAACTTTAGCACTGAAAATTATAAAGTTAGGAAAATAATTTCAAGATTCTGGCCCATTCTTTTACAAGACCCTATTGCTAAAAGATTTCTCCCAGAAAGACCCCGTTTTATACACAGAGGAGTCAGCAATCTCCGCACCGCCCTCACATCAAGTTTTATAAAAGAGAAGAGAACAACTAGCACTTTTTTAAACACAGAAAAAGGTTTCTTTGGGTGTGGTTATTGCTTGGCCTGTAAGAGGACCGTAAATAAGAAAAGACATATAAAACATTTTTTTAGCAGAGAGGGAACAGAGTATCAAATTAAAGAACTTCTGACATGCCACTCAAATAATCTTATATATTTAATGATCTGCCCTTGTGGTTTACAATATATTGGTAAAACCACAAGGGCATTACATATTCGAATCGAAGAACATGGAAGAAACATAGTCAAGGGTTTCGAAAACCATAGTGTCTCTGCTCACTATAAAGCGTACCACAATTGTGAGATGAAAGATACGAAATTCTTGGGAATAAAAAAACTAGAAAAAGATTGGAGAGGAGGGGATTTCGATACTAAATTAAGCAAAAGCGAAATGGAATGGATTTTTAAATTAAATACACTTATTCCCTATGGTCTCAATACAGATTTTGAGATGTGCCATTTTTTAAAATAGAATTTTAAAGTTAGATTTTCATCTATTTTTCAATTCTTTTTAATTTCCTTTTATATTTGAATGGCACTATCTTTATGTTTAAAACGTTTTTACATTTAGTCTTTTTAACTTTCTAAATGGGTTGAAGTTTATGCATTTTATGATTCGCTCTCTGTCTACAAGAATATATTTTGACACTATCCCTTTAATATTTACTGTATGTATATAGAATCACTCTATATACTATATTTATATCTACAGTTATATGCCGAAATAATGAAATGATTCGCTCTTTTTACAAGATAATATATACTTTTACTATCCCTTTAATATTGGATTGCATGTACATATAATCACACTCTTGCCCCTATACAATATATTTTCATCGATAGTTATATGGTGAAATAATGTAATACCGGGGGGTTCAATCACTTTCTATTGTTCAAGTTAAAACAAAACGATTGTATATATTTATGAATAATTGATAGTGCGGCTGTTTCTTTTATGGTTTCACTTATACATTATGTTTTACCGGAAATGCGGTCCTAATGAACCGCAAATTGGAACGCATGACGTATCGGCATATCCCCACGTGACCGGAAATGACGGCGGAACCAAGGGAAAGGACTGAAAGTGAGGCTTGAAACGCAGGGCGTCACCGTTTCCATGGTAATCGCCCGCAAATTTACAAGCCGGACTGACATTACGGATTTAAGAAGATGTATAAAAGCAGGAACAGGTCCAAGGAGGAAAATGAAGACTTTTCCATTTTTACATATCCAGTTGAGGAAGCTGATATAGCGAAACGCGTCCTGGGAATTTGGAGATCACCTGTCTTCATGGAATTGGACTTTTTAAATGCCTAGTAAAGTGTTTTTATAATGTTATATATTTTTATGTAATAAAGTATTTATATATATTTTTAAACACTACTGGCATTGTTCCTGCTACTTTTATTTGCACAAAGAACGATTGTGGTCCTTAACCACATACGCCCCTGATCAGAGCCGATTTGGATGGCTCTGGGTTTGTAAGTACTCTTTTACTTTACCTTTTTAAAGATTTTATATCTAAGGTACTGCACCATATACCTCTCCTGATTTCAGAGACCAAGGAAGAGGAAGAACTCCCACCAAAAGAAGGTATTAGGATCGCCTTTACAGATCCTACAAGCGATTTTATTGAGCTATATCCATTAGCTCTTAAAAGTGTGAGTGGGAAATTTATTTTGTTTTATACCTATCTTTTGTATATCACAGGATACACTATTTTGTTTTTATTTGTGTTTTATTTCAAGGTACTATATGTCACATATGGACTTGTATGTATGAAACTAAGGTATTGTCCTAATTTGTATACCTCACATTGTTTAAAATATACAGCGCTTCACTTTACATCTCACCGTTTCACTATTGTTTAAAGATAAGAATTCTATGTTGAAGCAGCTTATTCACTTATATCACATTCACTAAATTAGCGCTAGTACACCCCCCCTTTTTTAGATTTGAAAACCCATATTGATTAAAAAAGAACCCTACACCTAGCGTCCTACTCGACGTGCAACAGACCTCAACAGGTCCCACATATACCAACCCTAAAGGAATACTTAAAAAAGGGGTGAATTTTTTTTAGAGATGAGCAGTCTGGACGGTATGCAAACCCGAAAGAACAGATATCCCACACGGAACAGAGAGGGAAACAGAGGAAGAGGTTATGGCAGGAGAAGATTTTGACCCAGAAAGATAGCCCTAATTTGGACTTAAGAGTCATCAATCTCTCCAGACAGGCCCTTAATAATGACCATCTCTCACTTTTAGAGAAAGGGCTCTCCTTTGTACCAGTACCACCCCTCAACAAATTCATGTGGCTTAAGGACCTTCATCTGTTCGCACGGAAAATTGCTCTACACAATTTCCATGAAATCAATAAAGATAAGAAGGCTAAGTCTCATGGTATGTCCAATACAGAATATGAATGTCTTATGACTCTTATGGACTTGTGGGAAGAAAATAATGAAACCAGCCATCCCAGATATACAGACCTTAAACAAAAAAGTAAATTCACTCCCTTTCTGGGAAACTATAGGAACATCGACTTATTTTTAGAAACTATGAAAAATGAAATCGAGAATTTGGACACTAGGTCTCTGGATATCTATCCTAATATGAACCTGTCTAGACGAGAACAACAAGCTCTTAGATCCCTAAAAAACAACACTGATATCATCTTGAAACCCGCGGATAAAGGCGGCAATATTGTTATGATGAATCTCACAGACTATGTGCAAATGGTGCTTAATGTCCTGGAAGATGCAAATACATATAAGATCTTGGGATCAGATCCAACCAATGATTTCCTTATAAAATACAAGGAGATCCTGGACAAGGGACGCAGTAGAGGGTTGCTATCTGGGGATGAATATGAATTCATCCTCAATCGTCACCCTAGGATAGCAACCTTCTACTGCTTACCTAAAGTACACAAAAATATGTCCTCTCCGCCTGGTCGTCCTATCGTCTCGGGTATTGAGAACCTGACACAAAACGGAAGCATCTATATAGACAAAATTTTAAGACCATTTGTCGAAAGACTCCACTCCTACCTCCAGGATACGAAGCAGACTCTTGCCCTCCTAACTAATCTTGAGGTACCACCTCAAGCTAAACTATGTAGCCTAGAAATCGAAGCCTTATACTCATCAATTCCCCATTCAAATGGTATAAGTCATATACGCCATTTTTTGGAACAACGAGGGGAATCTGCAAGGACACATACCACATTCTGTTTGGAACTCCTCGAATACATACTTACCCACAACTATTTTACATTCAAAAACAGATATTACCACCAGATCAGGGGGACAGCGATGGGGACAGCTTGTGCCCCATCGTATGCTAATCTCCATCTAGGATGGTGGGAGGAGAGTCTTTCCCAATATACAGGGATTTCACAATACCTCTCCTTTATATATCTGTGGCGGTGTTACATTGATGACGTCCTTATAGTTTGGCTTGGTAGCCTTGAGGACTTCAATTAGTTTGTCCGAATTCTAAACATTAACAAGGAGAATCTGAGATTCACCAATGAATTTGGGGGTTCAAGCCTCAACTTCCTGGATCTAACAATCTCTATCACAGCTGAGAATAAAATACATACTACTCTGTATCGTAAACCATCAGCGACTAATAGTCTTCTGAGATGGGACAGCTTTCACCCTGTACCTCTTAAACGAGGTATTCCTACAGGGCAATACCTCAGAATTAGACACAATTGCAGTACTATTGATGAATTTAAGATCAAGGCCAGGGAACTTAAGAATCAATTCAAGGCCAAAGGGTACCCCAACAGGTGCCTTAAGCAGGCTTACAAAAGAGCACTCGACTCTGACCGTAGTATGTTGATAAGCGGGGATACCCAAAAATCACTTGAGGACCCCAAGAGGAACATACGTCTAATAGCCACCTATGATGCAGGCTGGGAGAATATAAAAAGCTCCCTGAGACGCTTTTGGCCACTACAAACGGGTGATCCACACCTTCAAGAAGTACTGGCCCCAAATGTCTCTATCACGGCTCGGAGAGGAAAAAACTTACGAGATCTTCTGGCTCCCAGCCATTTGAGGACTGGACCCCCCCCCCCCCACAACATCGCTTCAGATCCCATTGGTTGGGTCTTACGGTTGCGGGAGATGTATCTCATGCAAGTTTAAGAGATTCGAAAACTGTTAAGGACAGTTTAGAAAAGGAGGTTTTTGCTGTAACCTTCTTTTTTAATTGTAACACATCGGGGGTTGTATATTTACTGACCTGTGAATGTAATAAATATACTCATAATTTTACATACTCATAATTTTACATATGTCTCCCCTCGTTAGCAATTCAGCCCGATCACGTAACTTTCGGCTTCTCCCTCCTTTCCCCCCCCCCTCCCGTGACGTGGCGCTACACAATTGGCCACAATTGGCTCGTGACGCGGCGCTACTCAATTGGCTACACGTCACGAAAGGGGGCGGGTCTTGTACCCTTTTAAACCGTGGCGGTTTCTCGTGCATCTTACCGCTCTTGATAAAGGCACCACATAGCGCCAAAACGCGCGCCGAGTAGGACGCTAGGTGTAGGGTTCTTTTTTAATCACTATGGGTTTTCAAGTCTAGGTTTACTATTTAATTTCTATGAGATGGGCATTCAGGACAAGGATTCTCTTTAGATTTCACGGATCTATTCAGTAGATGCAGGCATTTGTAGCATTAGTAGTGTGTCTCTCTCTTAGCACTCTGGCAACACTGTATCCGGACCCAGGCAATTAGACTCGAGGATACTTTACATCAATGTGTACAAGGGGAATGATACCTTGTACTTTACACTAGGTAGTCTATGGGCTTTTAATCTGCTTTTTAAGCAGCTAAGCTAATCTGCTTTTGAAGACTGAGGCATTGGGGAATTTTTTAGATGTGGGGGAACACCAATAGTAAACCCACTCTAAGGGATTGTTTTCTTTCCATCCACTACATTTCCAACTGTGAGTGCCCATTTAGCCATTTGCTATAGTACTTCAGAACCCTGTATTATACAAGCATACAGGATAGTGCTCTGACCGAGATTATAGAGAATACCTACCCTCCTATATAACTTTACAAGTATACAGGATAGCCTTTGTGACTTAGATCAGTGGGGGGATATATACTATCTGGATTTAGTAAATAGGAAGTTTATCTTTTCTACTTTTGACAATTCTTCCAATACTAGTATCTGTCAATCATATATGCAGATACCCCTGTCCTCCGGTCTAACTTTATCCTACAATTTCCTTGCTGGATATTTACCTACTTTATGACATTTATCAGTAAGATGATTTCATCTCATTAGCTAGACCTTATTCTAGACTTAGACCCAGTGTATATAAGCACTTTCTTATAAAGGGTTCTTTTTCTTTACTTATTATTGTGTTTCTATTTAGGGTGTAGTTATTCAGTTTTATATGTATTAATATGTTCATCTATTAAAGATTTATTTTTTTACAATTTCTATACCAAGGGATTCATACTATATACCTGTGTATATGAGCACACCCTTTTGGCAGCGGGTTTTGTAAGTGGGACTTTTCTGGTCCACTTTCAGAAACTCTGACCTTTGGGATTTCTCTATCTACTTCTAGGGAAAGCGTGCACGCATTAATCAATCAATTTGGAAGGTGTAGATAGACAAATAATCAAAGTTTTCTTTGATCTAAATCACATGAAATCCCTCTGTTAACAAATTGCATCCCTAACCATGGTTTAAACACTTAAGTATATGTGAATATATATGCGCATATGTATAATCTTCATATCTATACAACAAGACACATTCTCTAAATAATGTTCTACCTTCTATTTTTCACTTTTACACTAGCTTCTCTCATTATTAAAATATCCCTATCCTTCTCACCTGTCCCTGGCAGCACCATCTTCATTGCCCCCACTTTACTCACCTTTAATTCATCCTGTGCACTCCACATATACCTTTCCAGCCTATCTGCTCCAACTCCTCTATATTCATACCCTCCTACAAAACGTTCAAATCCTACTCCCACCTTCACTTCCTTTCTATCCTTCTGCAACTAGCACCTGGTGATTTCTCTCCAAACCCAGGTCCCATCTCGGCAAACTCACCATGTACTAACTCAAGGAACCACATCAATCTCATATCCATCGCATGTTACTCTTCCTCTAAATCCTCCGTCAATATTGCCCTCTGGAATGCACACTGTTTGCAATATTACAAAATCCACTGCGGTCCATGTGTAAGAAATTGATATGCCAAACTGCAATATTGTATATAACTTTCTGTGTATGTGACTGGTTTCACAAGTTGGGGTCATTTCCTTGATAACAGTGTGATAAGGATCAAAGTTTTCAGTTGCATTTTACAACATCCAGCTAAAACAAAAGCTTACATTCCTCCAGTATTCCATGTATGTTATCAGGAGATCAGAGTAATTAACATCTAGGTGTAACCATGGAATTGTGTGTGTTTTCCCAAGCTGTCTAACCTACCCAGAAACCAACCCTAACTGGTCACTTCTTTCAGAACGTTACAGTATAGCTGGAGGGAAGAGATCAAAGGGAAAGACTTGTGTAAAGACAGAACTCTCTGGAGAAAGAGGGTGGGATAAACCACTTTTGGGAGGGAAAAGGGATGCTGGGATTTGTAGTTTATTACTCCAAGAATCAGTCTTTAAAAGGACAACATCCAAGGAAGTCTCTCTCTCTCATGGTCTCTTTTGGAGAGGACAGCACAGGAAGCGCAGGTGGCTGTCCCAGATTACTACCAAGATGAAGGCGCAAGGGGAAGACCTACATTTAAATGCTTAAGTATTGCCCTTTTATTGATCATCTTTTGATTATGTACTGGATATAATGTATAATGTGTAAATCTTTTTAAAATCTACAGTTTCCTTAAACTAATATTTACAGTACATTTTCTTATATACACTTATGTTTGTGTCTTATTTCTCACACATTCCCTAAAAGAATATCCTTGTAAGAGGGTCATAATTTCTTACACATGTCCTGTTCATCTCTCGTTCAGTAGATTTACAACCCTTAACAGAAACATGGCTTTCCCCCTCTGACACTGCTACCCCTGCATCTTTGTCCTTTGGTGGTCTTCAACTTACCCACAACCCAAGACACTGAATGTAAAGGTGGTGTTGTAGGGTTTCTCCTCTCACCTCACTGCTCCTTCAAACCTCTACCCACCTCCCCATCCCTCTCTCTCATCATTTGATATTCATTCGATTCGCCTTTTCAAACCCTTCTCTGCCAATATTGCCATTTATCGTCCTTCTGGTTCCCCTCTTCCTTGACCACTTTACTGCCTGGCTACCCTATTTCCTTTCTTCTAATATTCCATCCCTAATTCTCAGGGACTTCAATATTCCCATTAACCCACCTCTGACCTCAGCAGCCCTCAAACTACTTTCATTTACTTCCTCAAGCTATTGCAGTGGGCTAATTCTCCCACCTATGTAGCTGGCAATACCCTCAACCACATCTATTGTTTGCAAATAAGCATAGGCCTAAGCAGGTGTTAAACATTCCTAGTGGGTGGTGCCTTTAGGAGTGTATATGTAGCTATTGGCATGGCTAGTAGAGCTTGGCAGCTGCTTCTAAGTGCTGCTACAAAGTGTGTGATTGGAGATATTCTGGAGAGTGCAGCTACAAAGTGTGTGATTGGAGATATTCTGGAGAGTGCAGCTACAAAGTGTGTGATTGGAGATATTCTGGAGATAATCTGAGTTATTCAGGAGGACAAAAATAATTTTTTTTTAGATTTGTTTGGTTTAAATTATTCACCTCATTAAAATGGCAGATTTAGTTCAGTGTAATAGTTATGCATTTGTTTCACTTTTTGGAGATTTGGATGCTGTCTAATCTGTAGACCGTTCTCTATATTGTGGCAGGAGATTGTACTTTTGAAGTCTGAGATTTGTAAATTATCTGGTAAACAAAATCAGGATGGAACGGCTGCAAAGCCACTGCCCCAGAGACGTACTAGGAATGGCAGATTGATTACTGTAGGATCTGGTAGACTTAGAGTTGTGGATAAAAGGCATATGGCACAGTCTGTTACTCTACATAATTCATTTTCAGCACTTTAAGTGTAGTGGTGGTGTGGATACAGGCTCAGGCACCGAGGGTAGTGGTGGTGTGGAGACAGGATCAGGCACCGAGGGTAGTGGTGGTGTGGAGACAAGCTTGGAGACTATGGTGAGGCCTAATAGAAAGCTGTTGTTGGGGGATTCTATCATAAGAGGTGTGGAGATGGACAATGGTGGTTTTGTGAGTTCTTCCCGGAGACACTGCTCACAGACAGGAGACGTATTTGTAATGTGAACAAAGCAGGAAGGGGAATTGGATGCACTTGTCCATTTAGGGACAAATTACTTGGCTTGCAATGAGGTTTCAGAGGTTAAGGAAGGGTTTTGTGTTCTTGCCAATGATATACAACAGGTTGCTTCCACACCGTCATTCTCTGAAGTTCTGCCTGTGCATAACACTCAGAACGACAGGCTGATGCGTTTTAGGGACTTTAACTTGCGGCCTGGTGAATGGTGTCGGGAGCATGGATTTGGCTTTATTTATCATGGTAGCTCTGTTTGGAATGGAAATAAACTGTACAAAAAAGATGGTTTGCATCTTTCTCAAAGGGGAACAAATGTTCTCAGTGAGCAGCTCAGAGGTTTTGCTAATATGTATTTAAACTAGGAGAGGGGAGTGGGGCACAAAATGGTGATAAAATGGTGATAAAACATCAATCTAATTGCCCCCCAAAACAAGGACAGAAGGTGCCTGTAGCAACTGTTACTGAGACATGGTAGAATGAGAAAAATGACTGGCACATAGCAATACCAGGGTACTCTTCATATAGAAAAGACAGGGAAGGCAAGAAAGGGGGAGGGGTGGCCCTGTATGTGAAGGATAGCATAAAATCTAGCCTAAGAAAAGTTAGTGAGGCGAACAGAGTCCGTTTGGGTTATGTTAGAATATGGTAATCACACCGTAACTTGTGTAAGTGATTTATACACCCCCAGGACAAATAGAGTTAGATAATCTACTAGTTGAGGAAATAGCTAAAATGACAATAAAGGGGGAAGTTATCATAGAAACATAGAATGTGACGGCAGAAAAGAACCATTCGGCCCATCTAGTCCGCCAAATTTTCAAAATACTTTCATTATTCCGTGGCCTTATGCATCTCCCACGCATGCTTAAACCCCTTTACTGTGTTAATCTCTACCACTTCAGCTAGAAGGCTATTCCATGCATCCACTAACCTCCCAGTAAAGTAATACTTTCGGATATTAATTTTTAAACCTTTGCCCCTCTAATTTAAGACTGTCCTCTTGCTGTGGTAGCTTCTTTTGAAATATAGTCTCCTCCTTTACTGTGTTGATTCCCTTTATGTATTTAAATGTTTCTATCATATCCCTCCTGTCTCGTCTTTCCTCCAAGCTATACATGTTAAGTTCATTTAACCTTGTAAGTTTTATCCTGCAATCTATGACCAAGTTTAGTAGCCCTTCTCTGAACTCTTTCTAGAGTATCAATATCCTTCTGGAGATGTGGTCTCCAGTACAGCGTACAATACTCCAAGTGAGGTCTCACCAGTGTTCTGTACAATGGCATGAACACTTCCCTCCCACACGGTCCTGGATGTCAGAGGTTGATCCAAGGTGGAAGAAAGACGGCGAGACTCCAGTTAAGTTACGGCAGTTGTGGAGTCTGCGGTGGTTGTTGTGTCCGGTGTGGTGCTTATGGCCCTCGGCATCAGCTAGGAAGCGTCAATCAACTGAGGTGCCCAGTTGGGGTGCCAGGTGATCTGTTACAGTGTGCTCCTGGCACAAGCAGCTATTTTGGTTTGCAATTCACATCAGGAAGATTAAAGTCACCCAACCAAATGGCAAATGATTTAGGTAAACTAGAAAAATGGTCAGAGTTGTGGCAACTGACATTTAATGTGGATCAGTGCAAGATGATGCATCTTGGACGTAAAAACCCCAAGGGCAGAGTACAGAATATTTGATAGAGTCCTAACCTCAACATCCGAGGAAAGGGATTTAGGGGTAGACAATGTAATAGAGCAGCAGGAAATGCTAGCAGAATGCTTTGTTGTATAGGGAGAGGTAATGGCTACTAAACTGGTTCATGGATTGCAGGATAAAACTTACCAGGAAAGGTTAAAGGATCTTAACATGTATAGCTTGGAGGAAAGACGAGACAGGGGGGATATGATAGAAACATTTAAATTCATAAAGGGAATCAACACAGTAAAGGAGGAGACTATTTAAAAGAAGAAAAACCACAACAAGAGGACAGTCTTAAATTAGAGGGGCAAAGGTTTAAAAATATCTGGAAGTGGATAGTGGATGCATGGAATAGCCTTCCAGCTGAAGTGGTAGAGGTTAACACAGTAAAGGAGTTTAAGCATGCATAGGATAGGCATAAGGCTATCCTAACTATAAGATAAGGCCAGGGACTAATGAAAGTATTTTTAAAAATTGGGCAGACTAGATGGGCCAAATGGTTCTTATCAGGCCGTCACATGCTAGGTTTCTATGTTAAGAGGTGGCTGCGCTTCTCCTTTCCTCTCACCCCACCGCTCGGTCCTGTACCATCTCTAACCCGTCCCGTCTCAACCTTATAAGATTGCTCTCCCCTTGTCTTCAAGTGTTCTCTCTTCTGGCGTTGTCCCTGCTGACCTTAAACATGCCAATGTAATACCTATCCTGAAAAAATAAAAATAAAAAATCTCTTGACCCATCCTCCCCCCTCTAACAATTGTCCCATATCCCTGCTCCCTTTTTCCTCAAAGCTTCTCTACCCATGTGTCTCGCTTCCTCAATTCCAACTCTTTCCTTGACCCTCTTCAATCTGGCTTCTGTCCTCTCCACTCTACTGCGACTGCTCTTCAAAGTTACTAACGACCTAATCGCAGCTAAATCCAAAGGCCACTACTCCATACTAATACTGCTTGACCTCCCTGCTGCCTTTGACACCATTGATCATGCTTTCTCAAACTCTTTAATCACTCTGTCTCTGACTGTCCTCTCGGTTTTCTTTAATCTCTCAATGCTCAGAGTCTCCTTTTCCAAGGATACCTCCTCCCCTTGCCCTGTCTCAGTTGGAGTTCCCCAAGGCTCTGTCCTTGGTCACCTGTTTTCTCTTTATACTGCCTCTCTTAGCAAACTTATTACCTCTTTTGGATTCCACTACCACCTATACGCTGATAACACCCAGATATATCTCCCCTCCCAGACCGCAACGTGTCACTGCTTGCCTTTCTTATATCTCTATGTCCTCCCACTCTCTGAAACTAAATATCTCTAAAACTGAACCCCTTGTCTTTCCTCCTCCTAATACTGATCTTCCTATCTCGCTCTCCCTTCAAGTTAGTGGTAGCCACATAAGTCCATCCTTGCAAGCGTGCTGTCTTGGCCTCATATTTGATTCTACTCACCTTTGAGCCTCACATCCAGTATGTTGCCAAATCCTGTAGATTCCATCTTAAAAACATAGCCTGGATCCGCCACTTTTATGCAAGATGGTACCAAAGAGCTTGTGCATCCTCTAGTAATTTCCTGTATTGATTATTGTAACCCTCTCCTATTTGGTCTTCCCAAAATACCTATTGCCCCTCCTATGGAACAGCCTGCCTACCAGACTCTCCCCTAGTCTTCAATCATTTAAGAAGGGCCTTAAAACCCATTTCTTTAGGAAAGCTTATGACCTCCCACAGTAACCACTACCTTACATACCTGTCTCTTGCTCTCTCCTAAAGGGCAGCATCTTACTCTGCTCCAGCTTCTGCTTCACTCCCACCTTATTTGAATGCTCTTTCCTGTCCTATTGTGTTTTACATCCCACCTCCTATAGACTAAGCTCGTTTGAACAGGATCCTCTTCAACCTATCATTCCGGTTACAAGTTTTCTTGTAATTGTAGTATTTTTAGTTAATTCCCCCGCTCTCAATATTGTAAAGTTCTACGGAATCTGTTGGCGCTATATAAATGGAGCTATATCTGACATGTGTAGGAGACCTATTCCAAACTTTTTCAAGCAGATTAAGATTTCTTGTTGCTAAAAGAACTAATGAAGGCTCAAATATCAGGCTGTGATGGACTAAATCTATGAGATCATAGATCAATTTGGAGATATGCACTAATTAAAGTTAGGCCAGGGCAGCTTTGGCCAAGTCCTGATGGCTAAGGAAAGAAAATCAGGTGAGTTTCTAGGATTCCATTATTTTTTTTTTAAGCATGTGACTGTTACAATCAATGCCATTGGAGTTTATTATCTAAAATGCCAGTTTAATAACTTTGTTTCTTGTAAACAGGAGAATTGGCAGCATTAAAGATGGTGAGAAAAGATCAAATGGAGCTAGAAGACTTTCTTACGAAGTCCGCTTTGCTTTCCAACTTTCCCAATGCCATAGGATTATAATCACCCATGTTACCATTATTGAAAGCCACAACAAAGAAGATAGGACGGATGTATGTAGTGATGGCATTTTTAACCTCTCGGATCAAACATTAGATAGAGAGGAGCTCAAGATTCTTAAGAAAGGTCTGAAAGTTGCCCCGACAGATTTTAAATCTTGATTTTTTTTATAGATCTTAATAGTTTTACAAGACAATTAGGTTTAGTTTATGATAAAAATGAATTTGCACAGATAGACACTACCACCACATATATACACAGTAATTAAAAAAAAAATGTTTTTCCGAAAAATATGATTTTGAACGAATTCAAAACATTTGAAACTATGGTAATGAAAGTGAATAAACCAAAGAATACTAATATGCATCTGAAAAAAATGGATGGAGATGGGGGCTGGGTGGTTGGAGAGGGGGGGTAGGGCGGAGGGAGATGGGGGCTGGGGTGGATGGAGAGGGTGGGTAGGGTGGATGGAGAGGGGGGTAGGGTGGATGGAGAGGGGGGCTGGGTGGTTGGAGAGGGGGGGTAGGGCGGAGGGAGATGGGGGCTGGGGTGGATGGAGAGGGTGGGTAGGGTGGATGGAGAGGGGGGTAGGGTGGATGGAGAGGGGGGCTGGGTGGTTGGAGAGGAGGGGGAGGGTGGATGTAGATGGGGCTGGGTGGTTGGAGAGGGGGGCTGGGTGGTTGGAGAGGGGGGAGGATGGAGATGGGTCTGGGTGTGGTTGGAGGGGGGGAGGGTGGATGGAGATGGGGCTCGGTGGTTGGAGAGGGGGGGAGGGTGGATGGAGATGGGGCTGGGTGGATGGAGATGGGGGCTGGGTGGTTGGAGATGGGGAGGGTGGATGGAGATGGGGCTGGGTGGTTGGAGGGGGGGTGGATGGAGATGGGGCTGGGTTGTTGGAGAGGGGGGAGGGTGGATGGAGATGGGGCTGGGTGGTTGGAGAAGGGGGAAAGGGTGAATGGAGAATGGGGAGAGGCTGGATGGAGGGGGCTAGTGTAAAAATAAATCAAATAACCCTAATATCACCACATTTGTTTAGCCCCTAAGGACGGTGGGCGTTCTATGCTGTCCTTAGGGAACCGGCTCTAAATGCCGGAGGGCGGCATAGAACGCCCAATCCATCCTTTCTACTTACCCGGTCGCCGGCGATCACTTTACGGGGACTTACCTGGGAGGGCCCCTCCGCCCTCTTCAGCCCCCCTGGGCCATGTGATCATGAGGTGCTTTCAAACTGTTGAAAATGAAATTATATATACTTAGATCACATATATATTATATATACACACACAAATAAATACCCATACACTGTCTAAGTGTATTTTGATATTAATATCAAAGTACACGTACAATGATTTTGATTAAATATATATATATATAATTTTCATGATATATATTTATATATAATATAAAATAAATATGTAAATACGTTAAAAAATAAAATTAAAAACATAATAAATAAATATATATGTGTGTGTAAATTCGTTCTAACTGTATTTTAAAATGAATATATATATTGCTATCAAAATACACGTAGAACGAAATAATTATAGTGTTTTGAAACACTAATATTTGTGTTCATCGAAGTCTCCTGTGTATAACAGTACCCCTCATGTACAAGTTTTATGGGGTTTTCAAAAGTTACAGAGTCAAATATAAGGCTTGCATTTCAGTTTTTTTCTAATTGAAATTTGCCAGGTTGGCTATGTTGCCTTTGAGCCTGTACAGTAGCCCAGGAATGAAAATTACCCCCATGATGGCACACCATTTGCAATAGTAGACAGCCCAAGGTATTGCAAATGGGGTATATGTCCAGTCTTATTTAGTAGCCACTTAGTCACAGTTACTAAAAAAGACTGGACATACCCATTACCCTTGGGTTGTCTACTTTTGCAAATGGTATGCCATCATGGGGGTAATTCTTATTCTTGGGCTACCATACGGTCAAAGGCAATATAACCAATCTTGTGAATTTCAATGTGAAAAAAATGAAAAATGTAACATGCTATATTTGACCCTGTAACTTCCCAAAACACCATAAAACCTGTACATAGGGGGAACTGTTTTACACGTGAGACATCGCTGAATACAAATATGTGTATATTATTGCAGTAAAAGCAAACAGTATTATGACACTCACAGTTAAAATAATTTGGAAAAATGCTTGAAGAAACATTTGAGCTATACTATGCAAAGTTTTACACTTGCTGAATATTATAAGGTACATCGAATACCTAGGGGCATGAGAATAAATGTTCAACCTACCCTATTCAGAGATGATGTGGAATATTGCACAAGGTTGGAGGCTATTTTGAACAAATGCTCCATGGATTGGATTCTTCTCAATTTAGAATTTCTTCAGCAAGCTATTGTTAAAGCTAAAGAGGAAGAGGTTAAATTGGAGGCGGAATTGATTAAAGCCTCTCAGGGATTGGATTTAACTACGATTAAGAGTAAAATAAATTTGAATGTGGATAAGCTGAAAAAAGATATTGAGGAGCGGAAGCGGAATAATTTCGATCGAACAGATTATGAGATGGGAAATATATACCGGTGGCATAACCGTGGTGGAGTGAAGAATTATCCCTTTAAAAAGTGGATGAAGTGGATGAGTCTGAGGACGGAAGTGATGATGTCACTTCCGGTTTCAACTCTCCTCCTCCATACTGATGGCCATCAGGTGATTTATTGCTTTATAAAGGAACTGTGGTGTATCTAGATATAATGTTCCCTTGATAAAGGCAACCAGGAGGTGCCGAAACGTTAGGGGGGTTACTTTTTGTGTCCTGTTTCTGCCCTGTTAGGCTTGTGAAAACTTTTGGTAATTATCATTGATATTTTTTTGATTTATTTTTTGTGCCTAATTTTGTCACTTTAATTATAATTGTTTGTTTTTGCCTGTATCTGATATTGGCTCATTAACCCCTTAAGACCGGAGGGCGTACTATTACGTCCTTTTAAAAGCGGCTCTAAACGCCGCCGGACGTAATAGTACGCCCTCCGGTTTTTAGTAACTTACCCGGTCGCTGGCGGTCCCACGCCGGCGATCGCGGTTCGGGGGACTCCCAGGGAGCCCCCCGCGGCACGTCCGCCCTCCAGGAGCCCTCCCGGCCATGTGAGAGTGAGGTCCTTGCGAGGACCTCACAATCACATGGCCGGTATAGCTGCCTGCTGCATTGCCAGCAGGGGGAACAACTGTAATGACAGTTGGTCCCCCTGCTGGCTGAAAATCAAATAAAAATGTTTTAAAACAGTGTTAAAATAAATAAATTATATACTTAGATCATATATATATATTATATATATATGATCTAAGTATATATATACACATATACACACACATACACATACACCGTCTAGGTGTATTTTAATATTAATATATATATAATTATATATATATATTAATATCAAATTACACGTAGACTGATACTGATTAAATATATATATAATTATTGTTATATATATATTTATAAATAATATAAAAAAAATTAATATGTAAATACGTAAAAAAATTAAATAAAAAAAATAATTAAAAATAAAATATTAAAAAATATATAGATGTGTTTTATTTCGTTCTAACTGTATTCTGATATTAATATATATATATATTTATATCAAAATACACTTATAACGAAATAATATATATATCTATATACATAAATATATACGTATATATCACTATATATATACCTATATATAAATAAAAATATTAAAAAAAAAATATATATATATATATATATATACGTATATATACACATATGTATATATATACACATATATTAATTCTACACATATATTTATGTAATAATTTTACATAATTAGGTATCCTAATTAATTACAATTAGCGGGACCTGCCTGACCACCCATGCCGAAAGTATAGGGAATTTAATTTGCTAGCACTATATTTAACCCTATAACTTTCCAAGACACCATAAAACCTGTACATGGGGGGTACTGTTTTACTCGGGAGACTTCGCTGAACACAAATATTAGTGTTTCAAAACAGTAAAATGTATTACAACCATGATATCGCCAGTAAAAGTGACGTTTTTTGCATTTTTCACGCACAAACAGCACTTACAGGGACGATATTATTGCTGCAATACTTTTTACTGTTTTGAAACACAAATATTTGTGTTCAGCGAAGTCTCCTGAGTAAAACAGTACCCCTCATGTACAGGTTTTATGGTGTTTTCAAAAATTACAGCGTCAAATATAAGGCTTGTGTTTAATTTTTTTCACATTAAAATTCGCCAGATTGCTTACGTTGCCTTTATGACCCTATGGTAGCCCAAGAATGAAAATTACCCCTATGATGGCATACCATTTGCAATAGTAGACAACCAAAGGTATTGCAAATGGGGTATGTCCAGTCTTTTTTAGTAGCCACTTAGTCACAAACACTGGCCAAAATTGGCGTTTTTTGCATTTTTCACACACAAACAAATACAAACGCTAACTTTGGCCAGTGTTTGTGACCAAATGGCTACTAAAAAAGACTGGACATCGCTTATTTGCAATACCTTGGGTCGTCTACTATTGCAAATGGTATGCCATTATGAGTGTAAATTTATTTCCTGGGCTACTATACAGTCTCAAAGGCAACGTAACCAATCTGGCAAATTTCAATTTCAAATGTAACACGCTATATTTGACCCTGTAACTTCCCAAAACACCATAAAACCTGTACATAGGGGGTACTGTTTTACACGTGAGACTTTGCTGAATACAAATATGTGTATTTTATTGCAGTAAAAGCAAACAGTATTATGACATTGACAGTTAAAATGTCATGAAGAACGAAAAAAATAAAAAAAAAATCTTATTTTCTCCCATGTTTTTCATATTAAATTATGTTTCATAGCTAAATATTTGATATTAAATTAAAGCCCTGTTTCCCCTGAATAAAATGATATATAATAAGGGGGGGTGCATTTAATATGAAAGAGGTGAATTACGGTTGGACAGACATATAGCGCAAATGCCAGGTTTTGTTTACGTTTTGTTTCGTTCACAACTTGTACATTTGGCTGCGGTGTTAAGGGGTTAAACAGGTTAAGTAACTATTGTGAATACAAACTACAGAAAAGTATATAAACGTTGAAATATCACCACAGTAAATAATGTTTATAAGTGACAAAATATATACTTATCTTAGCATTCAAGTAAGACAGCCTCCCAGGTCATCACCCAGATTAGATGACCTTTACACAGCAAAATACAAGACAACAGGAATATTTGGGATACGGCTGAGAAGTCTAAAATTGAAAGACAAAAGTGTACATAGTGTAAATCTACATTTGATATTTAGTAAGTGATCATGAAATGCACTCACGAGATGTAGATGAAAGATAGCGTTCTAGGGTGCCTCCCCCGATAATAATGGGGGGCTGATGCCTTTCTCCACTTGCTCCAAACGATAAGTGAAAAAACAGGACTTACAAGGTGGTGGAAAAAATAAAACAATTTATTAAGGATGAAACATCACCCAGCAATAAAAGTTGGAATACAGGTTTAAAATTAGGGTTTAAAATGAGGTCCTACGCGTTTCGTTCACAATCTGGAACTTCCTCAGGGACCAAAAAATAAAAATTACATACAGAAGTGACAGAGTAAAAAAATACAGCCTACTCCCACCCTCCCACCAGTCCCTTTTTATAGGGCTAACCCCTGAGTTGATTGGTGATGATCTGGGCGTCCTCCTTTGTTTCCTCCCTCATTGGTGGAATAGTTGATCATATCCAGCTGATTTCTTTCAATTGTAGTTGGAATTCCCGCGTTCTGTATCAGCCGAAAACCGGAACCGGAAGTGAACCTTCACTTCCGCGTTCCACTGAGTCATGCGTTCCAGCAGGGAAATTCAAAGAGGTGGAAATGTGTAGTAATGTGGCCATCTAGTGGTCGCCAGGGGAACAGTCCCAGAAAATAGGTGTTGAACAGTTATAAATCTATCAAGAAAAAACATGATAATATCGGCAGCAAAATGGAGAAATGGATTGGTGAGACATAAATCACTTATATTTAAGTGCCCAATAGATCTCAATATAAGTTCAATTTATTTATAATTTCATATTGGAATAGCTTAGAATTATAATATATGAATTTAGAAACATAGTACATACATCTACATAAATCACTTATACTGAAGTGCCCTGTATATATTAATATAAGTTCAAATTTATTTATAGTTAGAATTATTTAGTTATAGTATATACAAATTAGAGTTATAATATATATGAATTAGAAAAATAATATACACGTCTACCTTAAATGTACTCTTTGCATATAAACGTGTATTTATCCCAGTGAGACACCCTTAATTGGGTAATAAGAAAAATTGTTAACAACTTTTTTCCGTTTGGGGAAATATATACAGAGTTATGATGTGGGGACTTCAATCAGGTGCCCCATAGATATTAACATAAATTAAATTAGAATAGCCCAGAATTATGATGTGTATGAATTAGAAAATACTGGACACATCTACCTTAAATGTTCTCTTTATATATAAGTGTATATTCCTCCCAATAAGACACCCTTAATTAGATAATAAGAACAATTATGAACAACCTTTCTCCATTTCGGCAATTTATACAGAGTGTGGTATGAGCACATGAATCCATACCACTACCTCTTGAAAGGGGAAAAAAGAGAGAGAAACAAATATTAGTCTGCCAATGTATAAATGTACAGGTAGACCAAAAACCACTATCCTTTATAAGAAACAGATCAGATCGATGTCCACCTTCAATCCCATTGGCTCTAATGTTTGTAATTGATGAATCCAGAAGTTTTCCCTTTGGGATACATTTTTAATCCTATCCCCCCCACGCCAATGGGGGGCAACTCTCTCAATACCTATGCATCTGAACTGTTTCCATGAAAAGGAAGGGCATGTGCTGCAATGAGCAGAAACTGAATGAGTAGTTAACCCCTTTCTGATGTTATTCAAGTGCTCGAGTATACGAACTTTTAAGATTCTTGTAGTACGGCCCACATACTGTCTGCCACACGGACACTGCAGTAGATAAACTACAAAGTCCGTGTGGCAGCTTATGTCTGATTTGATGTGGTATATCCTCCCAGTAATGTAACTAGAAAAGGTGTCCGATCTCTCAATAGACACAGTCCTACAGGCTTTGCATACATTGCATCCCCTGCAAGATCCTGTATTAGTATTTGTAGGGGAAGTTTTAATAGCATAGCTGGGAGCCAGCATATTCTTTAAATTTTGGTTATTTTTGAAGATCACTTGGGGGTATTGGGATAAATGTTTTCCCAACACTGGGTCTTGCAACAGTATTGACCAATGATTCTGTATTCCCTTTTTGATTTTTCTATGGTCAGTATTGTATTGAGTCAAAAAAGCAGATCTAAAACGATTACCTGTAGTGTCAGAGGTAAGCTTGTCCACTAATAATGTATTCCTTTTAATTTGTGTTAAATGGCTAATTTCTTTTTCCAAGGCATTTCTCTTGTATCCCTTCTCTAGTAATTTCTTTTTAATATGATGTGATTGAGTGTGAAAATCGTGATCATGTGAGCAATTGCGTCTGAGTCGTGTGAATTGGCTTTTAGCTATCCCATTAAGCCACGGCTTATGGTGACAGCTATCCTGATGTACGAAGCCATTGCCATCAGTTGGCTTGAAGTAGCATTTAGTGCGTATCTGGCCAGCTTCATTAAACAGTGTGAGGTCTGGAAAATTAATTGTACCTTTACTCCAAACTGGGGTAAAGATTAGATTATATTGATTAGAGTTTAAAAATTTAACAAACTCAAAAAACGAACTAGAAGACCCTTTCCAAATAATAATCACATAATCGATATAACGCCGCCAGAGCACCAGGTTTTCCCTCCAGTCATGCCTTGACCACACAAATAGTTCTTCCCATCTGCGGACATAGGTGTTGGCATAACTGGGGGCAAACCTGGTGCCCATGGCGGTCCCCGTGATCTGTAAATAAAACTTACCATTGAAAAAGAAATAATTGTGCTCTAAAATAAATCTAACAGCAAATGAAATAAAAGTTTTTAGGCCCTGTGGTAAATCAGGGTCTTGGGCCATCAAATGATCAATCGCCTCTAACCCTAATGAGTGACTAATAACTGTGTATAAGGATGTAACATCCAGAGTGGCCCAGCTATATTCCGGATCCCACTCAATATTTTCAATTTCTTGTAGGAACGATTTTGTATCTTTAACATAAGATGGTGAATTTTGAGCATATTTCTGCAGAAAAGAGTCTGCAAAAGCAGATAAATTAGCAGTAATCGAATTAATCCCGCTTATAATCGGGCGGCCCGGTGGGTTGGGGAGACGTTTGTGGGTCTTAGGGAGGAAGTAAAAGATGGGGATGATGGGATTTTTCTGAAATAGATATTCAAAGTTCTTTTGAGAAATAATTTCATTGTTTTTAGCTTGTTCTAGAATATTTCTTAAATCTGAATTGAATTGATGTGTGGGGTCAGATTTTAAAAGTACATATGTATTTGTGTCATTCAAAATATTGGAAGATTCCTCCAAATAGTATGTCATTGTCATCAAAACAATACCCCCCCCCCCCTTTGTCCGCTTCCCTAATAACCAGATCATCCCTTTTCATGAGATTTTTTTAAGATGTTAGATTCTTTTTTGGTAAGGTTATAGGTGCACCCCTTAGATTTATTGTCCCATGTCAGGGATTGGAATTCTTGCACAACCATCTGTTCGAATATTTCCAAATAAGGGCCCCTACTCTGTACAGGAAAAAAGTTAGATTTCAGTTTAAATTTGAAATTAGATTGTATATTCTCACTTGGGCCGTCGGTGTCAAGTGGTGAGGGATGCAAGAGAAAATGCCTTTGGATGGTCATTGACCGAATATATTTTTTTAGGTCTATGTATAATTTGAAGTAATTCGCCGATTTATTGGGGGCAAATTTCATCCCTTTGGACAGTAGATTAATTTCATCATCTGACAGTGGTATTTCGGTTAAATTGAAGATACCTTTCCTCACTTCTTTTTCCCTCAGGGGATATACCAAAGGGGAAGTGGTATTTAATCTTCCGTCCTTATTCTCTTTTGGGGAGAATCTTGTTGTAACAGGGAGAACCGATTGGGATGTTCCCATGTTTCTGCCCTGGGGCGAAAGTAATTGGTAATATTCTTTTCTCGTGGGCCTTTCAAACGCCCCTGAAAATTTGATTCTTTATCATTAAATTGGGTATTGGTCCGTTCTCTATCATTAAACCGAGTATTAGTTCTGCTTTGGTCAAATTTACTTCTGACAACCTGAGCATAGGTGTGAGTGTCCCTATTAGAATCAGGGGATAATCTCCTATGTGGTAAACGTGATTTCTCCTGATGGGGAGTAGTGTTAGAATGGTCTGAATATTGATATTGAAAAGTGTTTGACTGGTGTGTGTCTCCTTGGCCATCTTTAGGCACTAAAGTGGTCCTCTTATTAGAGGGCACTCTAGAGGAGGTGTTCCTATATGTATGGGGTTGTAATTTTCTCCGATGTAATTTATTTTGTGTTGAGAAAGTATTCGATATTTTGTCTTCCTTATCTCTTTTATATTTTTTACTTTTAGTCTCTGCTATTTTCTCGTCAAGATTTTTGATATTAGTTTGTAAAATTGTATCTCTCTCTTTAAACTCCTTACTTTCTGGATCTAAAGTGGAGTTTGCCTCCATGATATTAAGTTCTCCTTCTACTTTAATTTGAATGTCTTTAGACTATTTAATAATAAGTTGAATTAATTGAAAAGAACATTTAGTGAGGATTTCATCCCATTCTTCTAAGAATAGTGGATCTTCTAATCCAAAGGCTGGGGTTTTATCAATCCTCAGACCTCTGGGGATTAAGCCCTCCTTAAGATAATTATCCAAAAAGGCTACTTCCCACCATTTTTTTGTTTCGGTCATTAACAATTTTTCCTTTTGTTTAAAAAATTCATCCATCCCTTTAAGGGGTTGTGGTTTGTCCCACTCTTGGAACATAGCCTCAAATTTATTTCTGCGGTTATGTTGCAAATTTGACAAAAAATTCACATTTGTAGCCATATTGGCCTAGCAATAGTTGTATGTAGTATTGCGTTTAGTGCACCATTGCGCATGCTCTGCTAGGGCTAAGAGGCTTTAGCCAGGAACCTCTATGGCGTTTTTTACTCTTTCAGGACCCATAGATGTTTGATCACTTTTTTTTTTTTGTTCTTTATGTGTTATATGAAGTGGATGAGTCTGAGGACGGAAGTGATGATGTCACTTCCGGTTTCAACTCTCCTCCTCCATACTGATGGCCATCAGGTGATTTATTGCTTTATAAAGGAACTGTGGTGTATCTAGATATAATGTTCCCTTGATAAAGGCAACCAGGAGGTGCCGAAACGTTTGGGGGGTTACTTTTTGTGTCCTGTTTCTGCCCTGTTAGGCTTGTGAAAACTTTTGGTAATTATCATTGATATTTTTTTGATTTATTTTTTGTGCCTAATTTTGTCACTTTAATTATAATTGTTTGTTTTTGCCTGTATCTGATATTGGCTCATTAAACCAGGTTAAGTGACTATTGTGGCTTTTTTTGGTGTGCATTCTCTTTCTTGTTAGACTGTATTTTATTGATACACATTATGATTACTATAATTTATTGCTTCTTATATTTTTTCACTGCAGGCACTTGCACTATATGTTTGCTCATTTGCACTTTATTTAAGTACACTTATAACATTTAAGTACACTTATAACATGCTAGTGATTTTAATTGTACTCTAGCACTTAATACATTTGTATTTGCACATTAGATATTCACTTTGTCCCTGCTTCCTATATAGGTAAGATTGATCTATATCCGATGAATGTACACAAATGGGTTATTTTTCTTCGGTATTTTTTTTCTTTGATATATATTTTTTTTAGTGTGTTTTTGCTAGGATAAGTAGTTGACTATATATTTTACCCCTTTGTGCCTAGGTGTTTGAGAACATGTTCTCTTTTTTTATTCTTATTTTTATTTTTTATTTTTAGTTATTTATAATTTGTTTTCTGTTCTGTTTATATTTATTTTTATTTATTATTTATTATTATTAGTTATTTTTTTAAAATTATTTTTTATGCTTTAGTTTATTTTTTATACTTTAGTTTGTTTCATTTATTCATTTATTTATTTTTTCTTCCTTTTCTTTTTATTTTTTATTTTATTTTATATTTATTATTATTATTATTATTATTATTATTATTATTATTATTATTATTTTCTTATTTTTCATTCTGTCCTCATTAGATTTATTTATTCATACTTTAACTGCTGGATAGAGGCATTATGTATGATTATATCTTTAAGTCCATTGTATGTAATGTATCTAGTGATCTAGGGATCACATGGAGTCCTTGTGAAAGGTCCTGCACATTTCCTATGTGCTGTGTGTATGTGTTGATACGAAGTCACGCAATTTTGGACCTAATGCCGATCCGTTTTCAAGGAAGTGCCGCGTTTGCGTTTCAATGACGTCATTTGCGTTCCACAGACCCGGAAGTGAGCTGCGGCCAGAAGATAGTGGCTCTAATACATTATTTTCTTCGTTTTTTTTCCCGTTTATTTTGAGGCTTTTTTCTTTTCTCCTCTACTCCTGGGCACTTATGGGTAAGCTACCTGGGGAGACATCTGGGTATAACTATTTACCTTCAATGTTTCCATGGGTTTTTTTCTATTTACTTACACATACCTCATACTATCCCTAGCTATTTATACAATTATGTAATTGATTGTTTTTTTTAATTGGTGTTTGACATATTAATGTATCTTGTATTTGATATAATGAATTTTCCCTTGTGTTTGCTTTATAAATTTTTCTGATAAAAAAAGAAAAAAAATCTCTTGGCTGTATCAATTAACAACTTTTGTTAATTAGTTAATTAAATCATGGATTGATTTCCTGTTTGTTATCTGTTTGCTATATAAGCACATTTTTCACTTTGTGGTGTCAGCTTGAAAAAGACCTTTGTTGGTCGAAACGTTGCTTGGCGTTGCATTTTTTTCCTAATAAATCTGCATACGGTTTCAATTTGGAGTGCCTGTGGTCCTCTCTTCTTTCGTGTATTATTCTGGGATTGCTGGTCCTGATCCGGAGCACCCTTGGCTGTTGGGATTGAGTGCGGTTCCCACTATCTACTTTACTCACAGTTAAAATGTCACATAGAACTAAGATTTGTTTTATTTAAATTCTTATTTTTTCCAATTTTTTTTACATTTTATTCATATTAAACTATGTTTCATACCTAAATATTTGATGTTAAATGAAAGCCCTGTTTCCCCTGAATAAAATTATATATAATAAGTATAGGTGCACATAATATGAAGAGGCGAATTACGCCTGAACAGACATATAGCACAAATTCCAGTTTTTGTTAACGTTTTGTTTTGATCACAACATGTACATTTGGCTCAGTCCTTAAGGGCTTAAAAATACAGTCACTAAAGGGTGGCAGAATCACAAACCATATGTAAAATAACCGATATCTGTGTCACATCCACTGGACTGGAGACTAATATATGAGACTAATTGTTAGATCATTTTTTTTAAAATAATTTTTAGAATAATCATTTTATTTCATACAATTGTGCTGATTTGTGCCTTACCCTGCACCTCACAGTCACCGGACCACCCCTACTACTGCCACCAGAGACAACAGAGGAAAGAGTTTTTCACAATAAGAGGTAATAACAGAACGGGTGGGGAATTCTTTACCTAAAGAGGTATTTTTATCAGAATTTATTTTATTTTTATTTTTTTAAATCAGAAAATGATTTAACACCATTTTTTTTAAAAATTGTTTTTATTTGTACAAAAATGAGCAAATGAAAAAGCAGCATTACGGATTTCTTTACGAAGGTATCCAGTAAAAAAAAAAAATCACATGATTCTGCAAGTTGCTCTACTCAATCTGAGCCTTTGCTTCAGCAGGTGGTGTCCGCTGCTGAAACTACACCAGTCAGTGAAACGGCTGTAGTGGACATGGTTACTGATGTGGCTGAAGATGCTGATGTCAGTGATAACATTCTTCCAGAATGTTGGGACCAGAATCAGTGGCTAGAATTTAAAAAAAAGTACCCTTGGCTGTATGTAGACAATGGTCTTTTAGGGTGCAAAGTGTGTCGCGAGGTTAAACACCTTGGAGTCAAAAGTGGAAACCACCCAGAATACGTATAATGAATGAAATACAAAGGGACAACCTGATAAGGATCCAATTCCCTAGAATGGGATCTATGTGGAAATGAGAAACACTTTCATAGCGTAAAAAAATAAATATAAATGGTGTTTAAAGTGAGATTAGAAATGCACTCACAAACAAACGATTATTCAGGCCTTTCACCCTCTCAGGGGTAATAAGATGAGCACAGAGGTCCTCCAGCACGATATATGTGGATATAAAAATGCAATAATAGTGAAGAATGTTTGGAAATATATAAATTCACATTTATTCATTGCACTTACAAATTTTCAGCATAAAAAAGGCATCTCTCCATAAACATATGGAACTCCTGGTGATGGTAATCGAGTATCCACAGTCCAGAGTCAGGAAGAAGATACAGCATACAAATAAAATAGAATAAAAACAATAGTACATAAGTCAATGAGAAGTGTAGTGATGTCCAACGCGTTTCGTCCTATTAAATGACGGACTTCTTCAGGGATAGAGGTAGATCCACTTCTGAGGGTTTTTGTACCCTTCAACATCATTATCTTCATCCGGTACAGCTGTTTTCGGGCATGCGATTCACTGTGGAACGCAGAAATCCGGCGCGAATACAAGAGTTTTCTCCAACAGTTCCGGGTAGTAGTGCGCATGCGCGTAATGTCCGCGCATGCGTCTATTGAAAAGACCACTGCCTGTGAGGGACAAAAAGCATAGAAAGGCGAAAAACGCCTGAGAAACAAACCGAACCCCTGGAATTACAGATTCTAATGAAGTAAAGGAGTTTACCGAAATATTGCATCATACAAATTAATTATACATATTAAATATGTCATTTCTAACAAAGTATATGTACACATATGTACATGTAGGCACAGAATAAGATATATAATATGGATAGTACATATATATGCATGCAGCCATATGCAAATATACATTAATATAAATAGGTACATGAAAATGGATTCAAATCCAATTGATATAAATTTACTAAATTTACTAGGGGGGACATATAACCCCATAATGAATTAATTGGTATACACCATACTGGATGTGATTGTTATTATAGAATTATTATGTGAAAATTAAAGAGTAAAGCTCAATTAGAGGGCCATGTATACCCATCATATATTGTTGATATACAAGGAAAAAGTATAAATTAAATTAAATTGATTGAAGCTTGAATTAGTTTAAGAGCTTCTTAATACGTGGATTAAAGAATGTAATGTTATTTTATTCATAGTGAGAAATAAATATACTTAAAGAATATAAAAGTATATTCTATATATTTACATATAGGCTCATATATATATATAGACATATCAACAACGAAATTAGAGAAAATTGGTGACATCTGGTTATAGATATTTGGACAACAAAGAGAACCCTTAAGGAAATGATTAGATGAGACCCTGTAAATCTATTTCTTGGTTAAGTCCCATATTCAAGGTTTTTAAATTAAAAATCCACCAAGCTTCCTTCCTGATTAGTTCCTGTAATTTATCTCCCCCTCTCCATCCTGATTGAACTGAGTCTATTCCATAGACTTGCAGAGTATTCCAAGAGAATAAGGGGCAGGAATTGCAGTGTCTTGGCACACTGTGGTCAGTTTTATTTTTGCGTATGTTGTTATAGTGTTCCAATATTCTGATGTGTAACTTTCTGGAAGTACGTCCGACATATTGAGCACCACAACTGCATTGCAGTAAATAGATTACAAAAATAGAGGAACAATGAATATAATTTTTTATTTTGTATGTTTTTTTCGTGTATGTGCCAGTAAAATCTTGAATTTTTCTTTTGAGATGTGTACAGGTAGAACAGTGGCCACAGCTGTAAAACCCTTGTACTTGGGTTTTAAAAAAGGGATTACAGGGAGGAGTGGTGGGTAATAGGCTGGGTGCCAATTTGTTCTTTAGATTGCTAGATTTTTTGTAGATTACTGTGGGTAAGTTTGGTAATATATCTTTTAGGATCTCATCTCTCTTTAAGATGTACCAATGCTTCTTAAGGATTTTTTCTACCTGTCTAGCTTGAGAATTGTATTGTGTAATGAACGCAAATTCAAATTTGCTTTTAGTATCATTTTTGTTACTTTTACTTTTTCTTATATCTGTACTGTCACTTATCTCCTTATTTCTGTTTTTCCATTTGAACCTATTTTTTATTTTTTGCTCAGCTGTTAGTAGTTCCAGACCCTCTTCATTTTTGTTAGTCAATAGTAGTGATCTGTCAGAATTTAATACTTCGGATTTAGAAGTCTCCATTTTTTCCACATTGTATCCTTTATCAGTATATCTTTGTTGTATAATCTTAGACTGTTCTAGGAACATATGGTTGTCTGTACAATTCCTTCTGAGCCGGGTAAATTGGCTCTTAGGAATGTTTGAGAGCCAAGGAGGATAGTGAGTACTGGAGTACTCGATAGCTGTATTACAGTCTGTGGGCTTGAAATACGTCTTAGTTTTTAGTTTGTTTTGTTCTACATATATAGTTAGATCCAAGAAATTAATAGTGGAATCACTAGATGTGGAAGTGAATTTTAAATTATAATCATTCTCGTTAACTTGACCCAAAAATAAATCAAGGTCTTCTATAGAACCATCCCAGATGATTAAGACATCATCAATGAAGCGCCGCCACAGGACCAAACCACCCCCACCTTGCTCCGCCAACTCAATGTGCCGCCGCTCCCAATGGGACACATACAAGTTGGCAAAACTGGGGGCGAATTTGGTTCCCATGGCTGGTTCTATAGAAGACCTTGATTTATTTTTGGGTCAAGTTAACGAGAATGATTATAATTTAAAATTCACTTCCACATCTAGTGATTCCACTATTAATTTCTTGGATCTAACTATATATGTAGAACAAAACAAAGACGTATTTCAAGCCCACAGACTGTAATACAGCTATCGAGTACTCCAGTACTCACTATCCTCCTTGGCTCTCAAACATTCCTAAGAGCCAATTTACCCGGCTCAGAAGGAATTGTACAGACAACCATATGTTCCTAGAACAGTCTAAGATTATACAACAAAGATATACTGATAAAGGATACAATGTGGAAAAAATGGAGACTTCTAAATCCGAAGTATTAAATTCTGACAGATCACTACTATTGACTAACAAAAATGAAGAGGGTCTGGAACTACTAACAGCTGAGCAAAAAATAAAAAATAGGTTCAAATGGAAAAACAGAAATAAGGAGATAAGTGACAGTACAGATATAAGAAAAAGTAAAAGTAACAAAAATGATACTAAAAGCAAATTTGAATTTGCGTTCATTACACAATACAATTCTCAAGCTAGACAGGTAGAAAAAATCCTTAAGAAGCATTGGTACATCTTAAAGAGAGATGAGATCCTAAAAGATATATTACCAAACTTACCCACAGTAATCTACAAAAAATCTAGCAATCTAAAGAACAAATTGGCACCCAGCCTATTACCCACCACTCCTCCCTGTAATCCCTTTTTTAAAACCCAAGTACAAGGGTTTTACAGCTGTGGCCACTGTTCTACCTGTACACATCTCAAAAGAAAAATTCAAGATTTTACTGGCACATACACGAAAAAAACATACAAAATAAAAAATTATATTCATTGTTCCTCTATTTTTGTAATCTATTTACTGCAATGCAGTTGTGGTGCTCAATATGTCGGACGTACTTCCAGAAAGTTACACATCAGAATATTGGAACACTATAACAACATACGCAAAAATAAAACTGACCACAGTGTGCCAAGACACTGCAATTCCTGCCCCTTATTCTCTTGGAATACTCTGCAAGTCTATGGAATAGACTCGGTTCAATCAGGATGGAGAGGGGGAGATAAATTACAGGAACTAATCAGGAAGGAAGCTTGGTGGATTTTTAATTTAAAAACCTTGAATATGGGACTTAACCAAGAAATAGATTTACAGGGTCTCATCTAATCATTTCCTTAAGGGTTCTCTTTGTTGTCCAAATATCTATAACCAGATGTCACCAATTTTCTCTAATTTCGTTGTTGATATGTCTATATATATATATGAGCCTATATGTAAATATATAGAATATACTTTTATATTCTTTAAGTATATTTATTTCTCACTATGAATAAAATAACATTACATTCTTTAATCCACGTATTAAGAAGCTCTTAAACTAATTCAAGCTTCAATCAATTTAATTTAATTTATACTTTTTCCTTGTATATCAACAATATATGATGGGTATACATGGCCCTCTAATTGAGCTTTACTCTTTAATTTTCACATAATAATTCTATAATAACAATCACATCCAGTATGGTGTATACCAATTAATTCATTATGGGGTTATATGTCCCCCCTAGTAAATTTAGTAAATTTATATCAATTGGATTTGAATCCATTTTCATGTACCTATTTATATTAATGTATATTTGCATATGGCTGCATGCATATATATGTACTATCCATATTATATATCTTATTCTGTGCCTACATGTACATATGTGTACATATACTTTGTTAGAAATGACATATTTAATATGTATAATTAATTTGTATGATGCAATATTTCGGTAAACTCCTTTACTTCATTAGAATCTGTAATTCCAGGGGTTCGGTTTGTTTCTCAGGCGTTTTTCGCCTTTCTATGCTTTTTGTCCCTCACAGGCAGTGGTCTTTTCAATAGACGCATGCGCGGACATTACGCGCATGCGCACTACTACCCGGAACTGTTGGAGAAAACTCTTGTATTCGCGCCGGATTTCTGCGTTCCACAGTGAATCGCATGCCCGAAAACAGCTGTACCGGATGAAGATAATGATGTTGAAGGGTACAAAAACCCTCAGAAGTGGATCTACCTCTATCCCTGAAGAAGTCCGTCATTTAATAGGACGAAACGCGTTGGACATCACTACACTTCTCATTGACTTATGTACTATTGTTTTTATTCTATTTTATTTGTATGCTGTATCTTCTTCCTGACTCTGGACTGTGGATACTCGATTACCATCACCAGGAGTTCCATATGTTTATGGAGAGATGCCTTTTTTATGCTGAAAATTTGTAAGTGCAATGAATAAATGTGAATTTATATATTTCCAAACATTCTTCACTATTATTGCATTTTTATATCCACATATATCGTGCTGGAGGACCTCTGTGCTCATCTTATTACCCCTGAGAGGGTGAAAGGCCTGAATAATCGTTTGTTTGTGAGTGCATTTCTAATCTCACTTTAAACACCATTTATATTTATTTTTTTACGCTATGAAAGTGTTTCTCATTTCCACATAGATCCCATTCTAGGGAATTGGATCCTTATCAGGTTGTCCCTTTGTATTTCATTCATTATACGTATTCTGGGTGGTTTCCACTTTTGTCTCTTTGTAACATATTTCCACAGGTGGTTGTGAAGTTCACCTGAAACTACCTCAGTATACGTGTTTTCTCTTAGTGTATATACTTTATTTTTCTGTAAACACCTTGGAGTGTCTGTTTCACAGGGTGTATCCATTTCTAAAGAATGGAGCACTGGTACAATGATACCATATGGCAAAACAAAAAAGATATGTTGATCTCACTACGTAAAAAAATCCACATACATAAGATTTCAGAAGCACATGTAAAGGCAGGAGATATCCAAGCAGTATCCAGAAAGGAGATTCTGCAATCCAATATTGCTGAACAGCAGAAGCATAAGTTTGCGTCCACTACTAAAGTATTTTGCACTGCCTACTTTTGTGCGAAAAAAAAATCAAAAAAAAAATCACCCTTTCACAGACTTCAGAGACCTTATCAGCTTGCAGGTTGCAAATGGAGCTGACTTAGGATGTATTCTCCATAGTGAGTACACAGCAGCACAAATAATAGATTGCATTGCTAGTGAAATGAGAAAAAAAAAACTTTGCAAAGCAATTGTTGAGCAATGCTCCAAAAAATTCTGTTTATATTGATGAGTCTACAACAGTTTCTACCCATTCAGTGTTATTAGTTTATATTCGTGCCTCTGTTAACGGAAAAGACCTAGTCATTTTCTTTCTCGATTTGCTTAATTTGCCTAAAGCAGATGCGCAGTCTATTGAAGCCACTCTTCTAGCTTGTCTTTCTAAATTTGGGTTCAGTAATGACTTTCTTGCCGAGAACTGGATTGGGGCTTGCAGTGATGGTGCAAGTGTAATGCTTGTAAGAAAGTCAGGTGTTCTGGAACGACTCAGTCAAAAATATCCAAAGATTGTGAAATGGCACTGCTTGTGTCATAGGCTTGAATTGTGCATTTCAGATACAATTGATTCTATTCCTGGTCTTCATCATGTAACATTTTTTGAGAAGTTGTATGCTGTGTATCATCAGTCACCAAAAAATCTAGCAGAGCTCTCAGAATGTGCTAAAGAATTAGAAGTACAAATTCTTAAAATTGGAAAAGTTTTTTTCAGTTAGATGGGTTGCTTCAAGCCAGAGAGCTATACGAGCAGTTTGGGAGTCATATCCTGCCCTACACAGTCATTTCTTGAAAGCAAGCTTAAGCTCAGCTCATAACAGTAAGCAGAAATCTGTATTTAGTGGCCTTAACAAGGTCTTGACATCAGTAGATTATTTGTTAAACCTTTCAGGGGTTGAAGATGCTGTTCAGGAAATGGGACTGTTATCTGAAGCTCTGCAAAGAGATGACATCACACTTCCACGAGCTAATCAGCTGATTAATCGTTCAGTTCGTGCCATTGAAAAAATGAAAGACATGCCTGGCAAACATATGAAAGAAGTCATGGAATCGCTGGAGAAAGGGAATTTCAAAGGTGTGACCATCAATCCAGAGAGTCAAGTGAGGATAAATCTCCCTCAATTTTATCAAAGTTTGGTGGATAATTTACGCTCCAGACTCTTTGCTTTAACTGCAAGCAACAGACCTGCAGCTTCATCACAGTCAGGTGAATTTGAAACTCTTGTCTCTGAAATTGACATCCTGAATTCACCACGCTGGCCAATCAATGTGGACAGTCCATGGTTTGAAGGTGAAGTGAAGCTGGAGCAGCTGTGCAAAAGATTCCGTCTCAGCTATGCATCCATCTGTGAAGGTTTCAGAGACTACATTGATAACGGTGGTGCAGAGATTCCTGAAAATCTGAAACCAGTGGTGACAGCAGTTAACAGTCTTCCAGTGACATCCGGTGATTGTGAAAGGGGCTTCAGTACAATGAATTTGGTGATGTCACCCATTAGGAGTGGGCTTGGCATTGAACGCCTGTCTTCTCTTTTGTTTATTAGTCTCATTGGGCCTCCTGTACCATACGTCACAAAATGGCTGACCACACATCGCAGCGCAGATGATACTAAATCTCGAAAAGTTGATAATCTTGCACAGCAAGGTCAACGTTATTCCAGTTTGTGGAATATTTTCTAATGGACTATGTGTTTAGTTTTTATACACTATTTGTTTTAGAAATGCCCTGCAAGGGAAAGATCACCCATTGTGGTGATTATTCTGTTAGTATGACTAACAAGTTAACTAACTCACAAACAACAGCATTCACTTTATCACAGTTGTTAGAACTGTTCTATATTCATTTGTTTATTGCTTAGCTCATTTAATTCGTTTCAACTGTTCTATATATATTTTTTATTGCATGTGAATTTTGCAGTGGTTTGTGTAAACTGGCACTTTACAATAAATGTTACACTGAATTTTCTGCTAAATATATATATTTTTTGGGGGGGAGGGGCGGGGGCAGTGGATCTTGGGTGAGTTCCCACACTTTTTTTCCCAGGACTTGACCCCTGATTGGAGGTATGCTTTTAATTCTTACAATTTCTGGTATAAGGATAGTTTCTTCAATTAATGGTGATGGGAACCAAGTTCACACCCAGTTATGCAAATTTATTCATGGCGTACTGGGAAGAAAGGTTTATCCTTCATAACACTTATGCGAACTTGGTTGCTTATCGCTGTTTCATTAGAGACATTTTTTATTTCAAAAGGAAATTAACCAAGCCTTATGAATACAATATATTTAAATTATCTTAATGGTAATAACTGGGGCATTATTTTAACTTCAATGCAGAGTAAAGGAGATTAACTTTTTGGATCTTACAATTTTTATAGAAAATAGGGAAACAAGGAATTTTTTTAAAGAAGTTGATTCAAATAGCCATATAGACCTCAAAATTTGCCACTCCACAGCTTAATAATACACCGAATAGTCAATTTATGAGATTGAAAAGGAATTGTAGGCGTGCGGGGCCGGACCGCCGAGCTGGACGGTCGCAGGCAAAAGAAGCTCCTGCTACACAGCACCAAATATGACCAAAAATCGTATATATCGCCAGAAAACTGACCGACAGCAACAGTGCCCAAAGCAGAAGGTCTGCTGGAACCAGGGAGAGGCAGGCTTATCAAGCTGCAGTCCCCTGGAGGAGAAAACTCTGTTGCCCTAACTGAGGCCTTATCCAGCGGTGAGTGGGGCGGACGGCCGCTGCCCCACTATCCTGAAATACAGCACCCAGCCGAGAGCATGAACCTGAGCGGACCTGGCCCTGTTTCCCCCCTCCCCCTATGGACCGGGGGGGGTGATCCCAGTCCTCACCCTAATGCCCTGATCGAGAAACCGTGGGGTCCAGTCGCTACGTCCAAAATGGCGTACGCACTGTGCGCAAGAGACAGAGGAGGAATCACCACCCTCCCCGTACCAGCGGTTGATAGAACAGCTCCTGCCTCCAGACACCGCCATGCAGGGAAGCGAGCTGCCTATTACCTGCCCCAGCAACCTTCCAAACCAGCGACGATAGCGACAGCACAGGTGGGACGGAAATACCCTGCGATACGACCATTGCAGAGAGCAGAGACCGAGCTGATCACCAAGTGTAGTTCCCCTGCTCAAGGACGGACCTCCTACTCACCACCTGTCCAACCTGCAACAAAACGGGCCACGAACAGACGACCAGACGCAGGTGACACCAAGTCTCCCACCACAGCGGTCCAAAGCCCTGAGAGGACCAAGAGGGACGGACACACCAGAACGCGGCTGCAGCCCCAGAGAAACCAACGGGAAACTTTGGTAGGCACTCGCCCCTGCTGGAGCGGTCTCAGGACCACCACGGTGACGACTCCCCGCTGACTCAGATTGGGGTGTCAATATCAATAAAGTGACTAATCTAGCTTGACTGCCACTCATACTCAAAATGTACTAGCCTGACTGTAAAGCTATCATTGTATGCAAGCATAACCTGTAACAAATACAGAGTAGCATAAACACTGACCAAGCCTTACTATAGTATAAACCCATTCGTCTCAACCGAACTTAAGCTGAATATAACATAACATAAAATTGTGCCTGTCAATCTCTTGTCCCGCATGCTTAGCGAGGAAAATTCTTGAGGACTGCTTTCGGGGCACCTCATGACTGCTTGTAATGCATACGTGTGCACAGCAAAAAAAATAAATAAAAAATGTTAAAAAACACCTAGATAAGCAATGTTAATATACATAAAACTGTGCAGTACCCACTAATGCATACTGTCATGCTATGTAGAAAAATGCTTACCCTAGCTGTTGTGGCATTGTAAGCCAGATGTGATTTATCTATGCATAAATAAAATAAAGGATTAGAAAAAAAAATAAAAGAAATGGAATTGTACACAAGATTTTATACAACAGACAAATATAATTAAAGAACATTTTAGCGTAAGAAAAGGACCTTCAAATGAGTCTAGAGGAAATCAAAAAGATGGAAAGGACAGATCTACTCACTTATAGGAAAAAACTAAATAAAATAAAAGTCCCATTTATCTGTGATTTTTCCGCCAGTAATGAAAGTGCAATATGCCATTAAAAAGCATTGGCACCTCTTACACAATGAGCCCATTCTTAAAAATATACTACCACCAAAACCCAGAATTGTACATAGAGGATGTAAAAATATAAAGAGCACATTAGTGAGGAGGAGTAATTCTAGAGATCCAGTAAAGGCAAATAATTTCCTAAATTGTAAAGGTTTTTATGGATGTGGACGTTGTCTAGCATGTAGAGAAATAGTAAAAAGAGAAATGGAAAAAATATTAAGGAATTTACAGAGAAATATTTTTTAATAAGAGATCAATTACCGTATTTATCGGCGTATAACACGCACCTCATTTTAAGAAGGAAATTTCAGGAAAGTCCCCCCCCTCCCATAGTATTCTCCCCCCTCATCCCATAGTGTTCCCCCCTTTCCAAAGTATTCTCTCCCCCTCTCACAGTATTCCCCCCCTCATCCCATAGTGTCCCATAGTGCACTTTCCCTCCCCTTGTCCCATAATTACTTACCTGTCTTGAAGCGTGGGCCGGCTTCACAGCGCGCACCGCGGTACAGGAACTTCAATTTCAGGTTCCGGTTTCCGGCTGGACTGAAAGGAAGTGTGCACACTGAGTGTGCACTTCCTTTCAGTCCCGCCGAAAACCGGAACCTGAAATTGAAGTTCCAGTACCGCGGTGCGCGCTGAACACCGGCCCACGCTTCAAGACAGGTAAGTAAACCTTCACATTCGCTCCATAAGACGCACAGACATTTTCCCTCACTTTTGAGGGGAAAAAAAGTGCGTCTTATGGAGCGAAAAATACGGTATATCGGCGTATAACACACACACACATCATTTGCCCCCTATTTTCAGGGAGAAAAAGTGCGTGTTATACACCAATACGGTAACTTGTTTTTCCAAAAATATTATTTATATGCTAAAATGACCTTGTGACATGCTATATATTGGAACAATTAGGTGTCTACACATCAGAATATCAAAACGTCAGGAACATTAAAAAAAAGGTGTAGAGACACCAGTGTATCCCAACATTTTAAGAAGTATCAAAATCTAAAAGACCTCACTTTTTGTGCACTTAAATCAGCCAAAAGAAACTGGAGGGGAGGAGATTTTACGAAAAAATTGGCATTTAAGGCATTTAAGAAAGGAGATTTATTTATAATTTTAATACACTAGTCCCCCCCCCCATGTTTTTAATTTAGATTTTGAAATGTCATTTTTGAACTTTGTATATTTGTAATATTTTAGATAATCATTTTTTTTAATGTTTTTTTAATATATCCTATTAAATATATACTAATCCATATAATTTTTCACCAATTTTTCACTCCAAAATTAATTTATGATAAACTTTACAGTGCTGTGGTGTTTTAATAGCAGTTTTTAATTTCTATATGTATACTTTGAACTATATGATATGTAACCGGGTTGATGTTCCAGGAGGGATAAGCCAAATGGCTAATGATTTAGGTAAACTAGAAAAATGGTCAGAGTTGTGGCAACTGACATTTAATGTGGGTAAGTGCAAGATAATGAATCTTGGACGTAAAAACCCAAGGGCAGAGTACAGAATATTTGATAGAGTCCTAACCTCAACATCTGAGGAAAGGGATTTGGGGGTAATGAGGGGCAGACAATGTAATAGAGCAGCAGGAAATGCTAGCAGAATGCTTGGTTGTATTGGGAGAGGTATTGGCAGTAGAAAGAGGGAAGTGTTCATGCCATTGTACAGAACACTGGTGGGACCTCCCTTAGATTATTGTACGCAGAACTGGAGACCGTATCAACAGAAAGATATTGATACTTTAAAAAGAGTTCAGAGAAGGGCTACTAAACTGGTTCATGGATTGCAGGATAAAACTTACCAGGAAAGGTTAAAGGATCTTAACATGTATAGCTTGGAGGAAAGACGAGACAGGGGGGATATGATAGAAACATTTAAATACATAAAGGGAATCAACACAGTAAAGGAGGAGACTATATTTAAAAGAAAAAAAACTACCACAACAAGAGGACAGTCTTAAATTAGAGGGACAAAGGTTTAAAAATAATATCCAGAAGTATTACTTTACTGAGAGGGTAGTGGATGCATGGAATAGCCTTCCAGCTGAAGTGGTAGAGGTTAACACAGTAAAGGAGTTTAAGCATGCGTGGGATAGGCATAAGGCTATCCTAACTATAAGGTAAGGCCAGGGACTAATGAAAGTATTTTTTAAAATTGGGCAGACTAGATGGGCCGAATGGTTCTTATCTGCCGTCACATTCTATGTTTCTATAACCCTGACAAACAGGAATACAGAAACCCACCAACTTCTCCCTCTAAAAGGGAAGACTCATCTATACAACGACAAGATATATCTACTAAGAGATCTCCAAAACAAGTCCAGCGTAAGATGCATGAGAATGATTTTTTTTTTTTTTTTAGAGAAAAGAGGGAGACTACCCCCCAGGAAATTTACTATAAAAGACTTCAGGTCCCTGAACACACGGAAAAGGTCACTAAACGACATTGAAGAAGAAGCAGGAAATCAAGAAGCTGTGTTCCAATTAAAGAGGAGGAGATAAATATCTTCGATATATCACGCAGGTGATGTAGAATTATTAAAAAACCTGTATTGAATTTTTGTACTAACTCACTTTTAAACTTCACTTCATGACAGATTCTCCATTTTAACTACATTACATGACAGAATTTCCTAACAGCATTTAGTATAATGAATAGAGACTGTATTTTCTAGAAGGACATGACTAACACCGGACTTATTGAGTTCCTGTAACATGTAACAAAGTATAGCCAAGGCCATGAGAGAGCTGTTCTAATGAAATGTTCTTTCATAAAAAAGAACACACTGAACCTAATCACGAGTCTGACATCACTAACTACCCAAAATGACGCCCAAGCCCCCCTTCCCACCGAGTAAGCCTCGTGCTGGGTAAGATGGCGCTTGAGCCATCTGTCCACACCCGTGTCCAGAATAACGCCACCTCCCGGTGGGAGGACACCTAGCTATCCACTTAGTTCTTGAGCCAATTGATAATATTGATGGGTGGACATTGACATAACCACTTAACACTTAATCCAATTAATGATGTTGTTTATTTACTACTATCTTGATATTCAATGATGATGTAATTTTGCTCTTATAAGGGTCTGCGAGCCCGCTTTTAATCAGATGCCATTAAATTTTCTCGAAGTGCTTTTAACCTGAACTCTGTGTGTCAGTGTGAACTTACTTCTGCGTATACGCAATTTAATCATCTCAGATTTGGACAGGAACAGATAGACATTTAAACATATTTGTTTATTTCTAAATTAATCTACATCACAGGACTTTAAACCCTGAAGAAATTTCTCTTTTAAAGAAACGGCTAAAATTTGCTCCCACGTCAAAGAACTCCAAATTCAATAAGTTCATTAGGAAGATCTCCATTAAGAAATTCTTCAGTGATAAGGACTCCTTTCCCTCCGATTTAGAATCTAACTATGTACAGACTGATTTGCATCCTGCCTCCACCTTCTATCCGCAATATGTAAAGAGCGACTCGATCCAAGTTTTTGAAAAGATGGTAGAGAAAGACCTCAGAACACAAATCAAGGATACTATGAGTAAAGACAATCTTCCCAAAAAAGAAAGGAATTCCCTGAAAGCTTTAATGAAATCAGAGAATATCACTATAAAACAAGCCAATAAGGGTGGAGGAGTGGTAATCCTGGATACACAAGAGTACATTGGAGAGAACCGAAGACTATTAGGGGACTTCTCCACCTATGAAAAACTGGATAATGATCCCACGAAGGCATTCATGGAAGAATTGCAAGACATACTCGATTATGGGAGGAACCAAGGTATTATTAACAAAAGGGAACACAGATACATGTGTGTCAAACATCCAAGGGTACCTATTTTCTACCATCTCCCGAAAATACACAAAAGACTCAAGAAACCCCCTGGGAGACCCATTATATCAGGGATTGGGTCTCTGACAGCAAATCTCTCAGAGTATGTAGACCAATTTCTGCAAGCTCTAGTGCCTCGTCTTAAATCCTACCTCAGTCTCGACTCAAATCCTGAACCTATTGCTGGACTTAATTTGGGAAGATGATGTGATCCTGGTTACTGCAGATGTCACTTCCCTTTATACAGTTATTGAGCACCTTCAGGGAATTGAAGCAATTCAATACTCTCTGGTGATCTATTCGGAACTGAAGAACGATCAAATTGACTTTATAGTACAATGTATAGCTTTTATCTTGGGACAATAATTTTTGGTCAGATTTACATTTTTATCTCCAATTAGAGGGTAACGCCATGGGAACACATTTTGCGCCAAGCTATGCAAACCTTTTTATGGGCAAATGGGAGGATAAGTTTATTTGGGACCATTGCCCCTTTGGCGCAAAACTGTTCCTGTGGCGAAGGTATATAGATGATTGTTTTTTTATCTGGAAAGGTGACTGGAAGTCACTGGAAGATTTTAAAGTTTCTTAATTGTAATCCCTACAATCTGAATTTTACCTTTACTCATTCAACTGAACAGATAGAATTTCTTGATCTCTGTATCTACATTGAAGAAAACCAACTTCACACCAAAACTTTTAAGAAAAGCGTGTATTGCAACAGTTTCAGCCCTTACCATAGTCACTATAAGTCAACATGGCTGAAGAACATTCCCCAGAGCCAATTCAGAAGAGTAAGACGGAACTGTTCACAATCCGAGATATGCATAGAACAAATGGAAGAAATTAAACTAAGGTTTTTGACAAAAGGCTATCCAATTCCACTATTAGAAGAATCAATGGATAATACATTGGCTATACCAAGAAAAGATACCCTACACAACAAGAAGCAATCTCCACAATATGAAATTCAGACCCCTGCTTTCATTTCCAAATACAGCAGTCAATCAAATGTACTGCAGAGTATTCTTAAAAAACATTGGGGTATCCTCAAGAGTGACCCCATACTGTCAGATATCTTAGATGAACAACCTAAGGTCATCTTTACAAAAGCTTTAAATTTGAAACTACTGTTGGCCCCAACTCTAAAAACCATTAATTCTGTGGAAGAGAATGACGATACGAATATGTTTAGGAGGTTTAAGAAGTGCCCAGGATGCAGAAACAATCCTGCTCAGGCAGCCACCAGTATATCATTTACAGGTCTGAAAGATTCTAAGAAGTACAAGTTGAGGTCACCAATGACCTGCAATACTGCAGGAGTTATCTTATTAAATGTCCCTGCCCGAAGCATTATGTGGGGAGAACAAAGAACTTAAAACAAGGATCGGTGAACATATCAGAAACATCAGAAGAGGACTACTGACACAATCTATCAAGACACTTTAAGGAAGTACATGGGGGTGACCTGACAGGCTATAGAAAAAGTCGATATACACTGGAGAGGAGGTAGATCTTGAAAAGAATTTGGATCAAGCAGAAGCAAAGTGGATCTTTTCCCCTCAATACTTTAGTACCCGAAGGCCTCAATGTAGACTTTGAGCTCAATGCTTTTTAAAGATAGAATAAAGATAAAATAGAGGAAGAAGTGAACTATCTTGGGTTTATTCTTATTCTTTATTATTCTATTGCACCTTATTGTTCTGACTTATTTTACCTTCTTTGGGATATATTTATATTTTAGAGATTCTATCCAATATCAGCTTTACTCGTTTACAGATGTTTTAAGGAACTAACCTCTGCTCAGTATTGTTTCTGATATAGGAATAATTTTCTAAATTTTTATTCTCTCTTCATATCATGAGATCTCACCTTAATTTTTTAACGTGAATTCACACCTTCAACTATTCCTTTCTCTTGTTTTAGTGAGGTTTGATTCAATGGGCTATCTACTGGAATCTGTCTGTTTTATACTTTTTCCAGTAACTAGCTACAATTGTCTATAATGCACAGCTAACATACATATTACTGTATCGATTATGTTCACTAATGTATTATATCTGCCAGATTAGATATATTAGCTGTTATTATTATTATTGTTCCTATCTGATGTTTGATGTAGTTACACCGCGATATACAGAATTTACAGTCTTCTTAGATGTGCCAATACCTGTAAGATGAAAACAGTTGCCAAAGATCATCTTATGTCATAATCTAATTGCATTGTATATTCCATTTATTCTGTATACAAGAACATTTAATTGTTATTTTGAAACAGACATATACCGTATGCAACAATTTAATGTATACAAGTGTTGCAATGAGTTCTATTTATAAGACTAAACTAGCTTTTGTTTCTCTTTCTTGTTCCTTTTATTTTGATTCATCTTCCTACACAAACATATTTCGCATCAATATAGCACCGACATGATAATCATAGTATTTACAAGACCTAACTAGTTGCTAAAAAGTCAGTTCTTATCTGCAACTTTAGTGATTAGTCCTGATAGTCAAAAAACATGTCTATCAGAGAGTGTGTAAGAGAATAAGACAGAATAGGATAAAAGCTCTGAAACTGGAAAAGATAGGATTTCACCAAATCCCATAAGAGTTTACAAATAAGAAGATAAAAATATCCAGGAGCTTATAACATAATGAGCAAATACTAAATTTATAATATCAGAGAATAGATATAAATATGGATGTAAATATCAATACAATTCCAAAATTCTAAAAGGCTTAAAACATCCAGGAAAGAGTTAATAAACAGTTCCTTAGTCTTAAATATCAACAATATATAAAAGTCCAAATTGTAGATAAATGAGGGACCAGTCCAAGCATTAAAACAAGTTGTTATAGCATATATAGTCTTTGAACATGTATCATAAATAACCTCTGACCTGCTTGGATATACAATACAGAATCAGATAAGGTTCTTATGAATTTATTCTACTTTCATATAAGGAAAAAAAAAAAAAGGATAAAAAAAACGAAATCTAGGCTTGTTAGTATCACAGACTAACAGCCTAATTCACAGTCTCCAATATAAAAATCTGGGCTAACCGCCAAAAAACAGCAACTCTAGCAAACAGAATAAAAATAGATAATAAAGTGTTCCGTACTGGTGCTCTAATGATACTTTAGAGTACGTCCATCTAAATCAGAGATGACTTGCAGAAGATAATTTTGTAAAAAAGGGGTACTTTATTCACGTTAAATAGTAAATGATTCTAATAAAAACATGAAATAAACATGAAAACCCAGTATTTCATGTTTTTATTAGAATCATTTACTATTATTTTTAATATTAGTATTGATATTTACATCCATATTTGTATCTATTCTCTGATAATATATTATACATTTAGTATTTACTCATATGTTATAAGCTCCTGGATATTTTTTCATCTTCTTATCTGCAACTTGTTTGCACTTTTATTTGTATTTCTTTCTATAAATATCATATATAAATATCTATATCTCTACATTGAAAAGTTACTATTTTAATTTTACACTAAGGTGGGGACACAACACTGTATGAGAGCTTTCACATTGATGTTTAATAGTCTAAATCAATGATACTATTAATCTGTCATTCATTTTAATAAAATACAGAAGTAACTATTATGCTAAAAAACACTATCAATTTATCTATTTTTTCTTTCATCTATTTTTCCTATTCATCTTTATTCACTTTCACATTTTCTCACTTATTTCTTCAGCTCATATATATGTTTCTTGTAATGTTTGTAAACCTAATAAGATTTAATAACCAGTTGATTGACAATAATTGTTCTACGATATATAAACTGTTGCCGACAAGAGGGACTACCAGCCTCTGATGAAGTAGGGCGAACCCTACGAAACGCGTAAGGCAAAGCAAGGCATTCTATGGTTGAACCTGGGAGGATTCAGCTAGGTCTCCACAACTCTTCCTGTGGATCACTCTACCCCGGACCCGGTATTCAATTCCAGGGCCGCCATCAGGGCATGACAACCGCAATGGTTGTCATGGGCCCGGCGGTCCTGGGGGGCCCGGACTGCTCACGTCGTCCGGGCCCCACATTCAGTGGGTACATACCGGGTCGCAGGGGGCCCTGCGACCCCGGTATGTACCCTCTGGGCCAGCCTCTTCTCCTGGGGGGCCCAGCAGCCGGTCACCTCAGGGCCCCCCAGAGGCTGGCCCTGCTGACAACCGGCGGGCGCGCGAGGGAGCACTCTCCTCTGAGTGCTTCCTCTTCAGCTCCCTCGCGCACTGTACTGATGCCGGAGCCGGAAGATGACGTCATCTTCCGGCTCCGGCATCAGTACGCGGCGCGCGAGGGAGCTGAAGAGGAAGCACTCAGCCAGGGAGAGTGCTCCCTCGCACGCCCGCCGGATGTCAGGGAGGAAATTTGAGTGAGTGGGGGTGGGGGAGAGGGAGGGAGGAAGGAAATTTGAGTGAGTGGGGGTGGGGGGGGAGAGGGAGGAAATTTGATGGAGTGGGGGAGAGGAAGGAAATTTTGGGGGGCAAGTAAGGAAATTTGGGGGGGGAGAGGAAGGTAGGAAATTTGAAGGGGGGAGAGGAAGGAAATTTGGGGGGGGGGAGAGGAAGAGAGGAAATTTGAAGGGGGGAGAGGAAGGAAATTTGAGGGAGGGGAGGGAGAGGTAGGAATTTGAGGGGGGAGAGGAAGGGAGGGCATTTGAGGGAGGGGGAGAGGAAGGGAGGACATTTGAGGGGGGGGAGGAAGGGAGGAAATTTGAGGGAGGGGAGGAAGGGAGGAAATTTGAGGGAGGGGAGGAAGGGAGGAAATTTGAGGGAGGGGAGGAAGGGAGGAAATTTGAGGGAGGGGGGGAGGAAGGGAGGAAATTTGAGGGAGGGGGGAGGAAGGGAGGAAATTTGAGGGAGGGGGGAGAGGAAGGGAGGAAATTTGAGGGAGGGGGGAGAGGAAGGGAGGAAATTTGAGGGAGGGGGAGAGGAAGGGAGGAAATTTGAGGGAGGGGGGAGGAAGGGAGGAAATTTGAGGGAGGGGGAGAGGAAGGGAGGAAATTTGAGGGAGGGGGAGAGGAAGGGAGGAAATTTGAGGGAGGGGGAGAGGAAGGAAATTTGAGGGGGGAGAGGAAGGAAAAAGGAAATTTGAGGGGGGAGAGGAAGGAAATTTGAGGGGGGAGAGGAAGGAAATTTGAGGGGGGAGAGGAAGGAAATTTGAGGGGGGAGAGGAAGGAAATTTGAGGGGGAGAGGAAGGAAATTTGAGGAGGGAGGGAGCAAGGAAATTTGAGGAGGGAGGGAGGGAGGAAGGAAATTTGAGGGGGGAGGGAGGAAGGAAATTGGAGGGGGGGAGAAGGAAGGAAATTGGAGGGGGAGAAGGCAATGAGAGGGAGGGGGGAGAAGAAGGAAATTGGAGAGGGGGGAGAAGAAAGAAATTGACGGGGGTAGGGGGAGAAATTGACATCCATCACACACACACACACACACAATGCACCCCTTGCACACAGAAAACACACAATGCATTACACACAGACACACATACACAAGCAATGCATCCCTTACACACAGCAACACACAATGCACCCCTTCCACACACGCACACTGCATCCCATACATACACAAACTCACCTTGCAGCCCTTACACATACAAACACAGATTCACACAATGCATTCCTTACACACATCAGGACATCCCCCACACACACCCCTGTGAACAAACTCATTGGTGGAACATGAAGGTGGACCCTGGGACCCAGACCTTGAGCTGTGTAAAGGGCCCTCAAAAAATGGAGCTGCTTCCCGTTCTCCCAGAACATTGATTTTTGTGACCACAGTTACAAACCGCCTCCAGAGAGCCTGTTCTACACCAGACCAGTGGAGCCAGACGGCAGCTGAAGCCCATCATCATCCTCATCTGGTTGTAAGTAGACAATCTACTATATTATTCATGGCACTAATCTCTAATTTAGCCCACATTAAAGAAACACTATAGTCCCCAGAACCACTGCAGCTTAATGTAGTGGTTCTGGTGTCTATAGCCTGCCCCTGCAGGCCTTTTATTGTAAACACGGCGGCACTGCAGCACTGTGTTAGTCAACATGGCAGATCATATGGGTGGGGCACTGTGATGTCACATGGGGGGCGGCAAACTTTACTTTTGCCTAGGGTGGCAAAAATCCTTGCACCGGCCCTGCAGACACTGCATCCCTGTGGGCGGACTCGGGGGGGGGGGGGCGGTGGGCCCAGACCTTGAGCTGTGTCAGGGGCCCCAAAATTTCTGATGGCAGCCCTGTTCAATTCCATCGATACCTCCCTTGTGGGTTCCAGCTCCACCTTTCAGTGTGAGGTCAGAGGCGGAGGATACAGAGACTCACGCCGTCCTCACCGGTTGTAAGGAGGGAGAAGAGAAGGATCTCTTTCTTTTACAATCTGAATCCATCCGGGTCTGGATCACAGGTTCTATATTTTTTCATACTTGAGACTTAATAGACTGTACTCCTACCTCAGTATTTCACCGTCATTTTTTATATATTGGCATTTTTTACATTTTTAATTCCTATTATACAATAAACTTCATCTTTTTATTCATCAATCTGGTTTTACATCTATTACAAGGTTATTGTTTGGCTCTGGAATTTAGGCCATCTATACTAAATTGCCATTTGTTCTATCTTCTGGACTGTGCATTTTCTTAAAAATTCTAAGTAGATTGAATTCATAGGTGCTTGATTCACCCGTCATTATTACAGGCCGTGTCATAGCTACTTGTGATACAAGGATTTGTTACAGATTCTGGACAGTTACTTTTTTGCAATATAATAAGGACTATCAGTTGGTAACTCCATCACTGAACGCTCATTTGCAATCCTATTGTGATACAGACATGTTTTTATACATACTCTACTTTTAATCTAGTTTAAATAGCATTGGATGATTGTGTTTTAAGATTAAACTAATATTTTTATTATATTTATTTCATATTATCAAATTTAATTTCTTGCTCCTGGAAATTCACACTTTAGGGTGTTTAGTTTATTTATACATACTTCACTGTTGATCGTTTATGGTTTAGGTTTTTTTTTTTAGGTAATCGCTGTGTGGTACAACTTGCATAGCAGAGACCTAGTTCACAGGGACTTGAAGATGGACAATGTCTTACTTATGGACAAGGAATGTTACCAGGTAAAACTGGGTGACACTGGATTCACCCAGCCCTTTGGCACCCTTGTCTCATCCATGACACATTATTCCGTACATGTCTCCAGAACTTTGCCATCTTCAGAAGGATGAGTTCCTTGTTGTTCCCCCCAGTCTGGATATCTGGGCCCTTGGAGTCCTACTGTATGTCACTCTTACTGGGTTGTACCCATGGGTAGGAGCTGTATGGCATGACCAGGACTTCAAAAGGTTTGCTGACTGGCAAGAAAGCGGAGACTTGGATTTCTCCCCTCTGGACTGGGGCAAATTCACCATGGATGCAATGAAAATGTTCTCCAGGTTGCTCTCTGTGGACCCCACTGCAAGACCCTCCAGTGACGGTGTATTGGAATATTTAAGCGTATTTTAGAGCTTTAACCAAAGCCTTATCGATATGGATATTGCAGAGGAAGTGGAAATTGAAACAGCGTGCTAGGGACTAGAATTCCACACTGTGCACAAATCCCTTTCAGATTTGCTAAACACATCAAACACCTGGTAATCTAGGAACAAACTAAACAATTCATTGGACAAATCCCATACTAATTGATTTAACAAGTATAGTTTTTACTTACAGCATGATTTATAACACCCCTACCATAACCACTTTCTCCCAAATTAAGAGGTTTTATTAACCCCCCTAAGTATACCCTGTTATGTTAGGGCTATTTGAATTATATAGTTTTCACTTTCACGGCATTATGATTTAGAACACCCCTACCATGACCACCTCTTCCTAAGATTTTTTCTTATTTATTACATCCTTATTTTAAATTATATGTTCTTTTTATCCTATTACGGTTTATCCCACTATTATAATTTCTTATCCATAATATTCACTGTTATGTACAGCCACTTTTATTCTATTTTTTACATTAGGGATGTTTTTCCCCCAACCTAGCATGGTCACTTTACCCACTCCCCCTGCAATAGTTATTTGCTACAACTACTTCCCCTATCAAGATGTTTCATATATTAATTCTATATAAATTAATTTCCTCAGTATCAAAACACTTTTTTGTGGCTGCTACCTGCTGAGACACCCAGTGCCCCATGATGTAATGGTCACCTCATTCCGAGGTCGGCAGATGCAGTTTTTCTGCCGACCTCTCACTGGGAGCTACATTTCCCATTACACCTAGTGGCCAGGTAATCAAGCCGTGCACATGACGCCCGTCACGTGCTACGGCTTCAAACAGCTGAAACTCCTCACACAATACTTGCTTTTATCAAATATAACAGTAGGGATCTCATACATATACACAGACACACTGTAGAATATTGCATGTTGTATGTTACTATTGATTATATATGGATGTGTGGATTGACATAAGTCACAGATGGTATAAGTCACAAGGCTTTCTTTGCCCGAGAACTCTGGAATGTAAATTAGGGGTTTTGTCCTTATATGGCTAGAGAGTTATAGTCTGACGTCATTATGGTCATACCTATATAGTAACTGAACACAAGGTCTCTCTCTTGATGTAAAGATGTAAGGATGTAACTCTCCCATCAGAAGTCCAGCAATTACCATCTGCTGTTGATCTTCTATTATCCTGTAACACATCCTTTTCATCAATATAGACATATTAATGTGGCGAGCATTTGGCCCAAGACTATACATACAAAAGACGTATATATCAATCAACTGACGACAAGAAGAAATTAAGAAGATTTAACATTGTCGATTTCAGAAAGATTTTACATTGGCTAGCCAGCCAGACTTCTGTTTCCTGGCATTCTCAAACTTCCATTGAGAGGGATTCGAGAAGAGAGAGGACGGATATTGAATTACTCTTTGTGTGTACGCAGATTTAATTGAAGTGTGAGCAGCCAGAAAACAGAGAAAAAGAACCGTGTTAAAAGCCGTGTGCAGAGCTGTGTGTGTTTATCAGAAGACAAAGATTTTCAAATCACAAAGACTGTTCCAAGATTATTTTCTACATCAGACAAAAGCACGAGTTATAAAGAAAGCAGCACAAGATACAATGTGTATTCTGCAAGCAAGCGCGTGGCAGAGATTGGCAACCATCCAGAAGCAAATACACAGTGCGCAGCTGTGTGGATGAAGCAACGAAATACACAGAAATAACTGATCTGGTGAGTAACATGGAATTCATAAATTATATTGCAGAGAAAATTAAATTACAGTTTGCATTTAATAGTAGCTATTCAGATGCTGCATTCTGGCAATCTTTATACACTCAATGTGCAGCTTAATGAAGTGGTCTGGGTGCCAGGTCCAGCTAGGGTTAACCCATTTTTTCATAAACATAGCAGTTTCAGAGAAACTGCTATGTTTGTGAATGGGTTAAGCCTTCCCCTATTTCCTCTAGTGGCTGTCTCACTGACAGCCGCTAGAGGCGCTTGCGTGATTCTCACTGTGATTTTCACAGTGAGAGCATGCAAGCGTCCATAGGAAAGCATTATAAATGCTTTCCTATGTGACCGGCTGAACGCGCGCGCAGCTCGTGCCGCGCGTGCGCATTCAGCCGACGGGGAGGAGAAGAGGAGGATCGGAGGAGGAGAGCTCTCTGCCCACCGCTGGAAAAAGGTACGTTTTAAACACTTTTCCCCTTTCCAGAGCCCGTCGGGAGTGGGTCCCTGAGGGTGGGGGCACCCTCAGGGCACTCTAGTGCCAGGAAAACGAGTACGTTTTCCTGGCACTAGAGTGGTCCTTTAATAAGAAAAAACAAAAGATCAGAAATGTTATGAAACTAGTCTGTACTTACAATGCATTGATTTGTAAACGAGATGCAGGCCAAGACAATTTAGAATTAGCAGATAAAGAAATAGATTTGAATGGGTTAACAGAAGACAAATCAGATTTAAATGAACAGTGTAACAGAGATATTGTCAGAAACCATCTGAACTAGAGGATAGTTTGCTGTCTCCCAGGTGCTCGGGTCCTGCATGTTGCTGACAGAGAGGATGGATTATTGGGAGGGGGGCTGGGGATGACCCAGCGGCCATGGTCCATGTTGGTACTAATGACAAAGTAAGAGGAAGATGGAAGGTCCTAAAGAATGATTACAGGGAATTAGGTAGCAAACTTAAGAAAAGGATCTCCAAGGTGGTATTCTCGGAGATATTACCTGTGCCACGCGCTACAGTGGAAAGGCAGCGGGAGATTAGAGAGGTTAATGCGTGGCTGAAGTCTTGGTGTGAGGGTTTTGGGTTTTTAGAGCACTGGGCTGACTTTGCGATTGGGTACAACCTTTACAGTAGTGATGTATTGCACCTAAATGGGAGAGGGTCTGCAG